>NC_071281.1:10174919-10359919 GCF_023375685.1 Ictalurus furcatus
CGTTATCTCCAAATGGAAAAACTCAGCACAGTAGTGAACCTTCCCAGAAGTGGCTGACCTTCCAAAATTCCTCCAAGAGTACAGCAATTCATCCAGCAAGTCACAAAAGAGCCAAGGACAACATCAAAGGACCTACCTCTTGCATCAATAAAGGTCACTCTTCATAATGATAATGAGTCTTTATTAATCACGTACACATTACAGCACAGTGAAATTCTTTTCTTCACATACCACAGTATGTCAGGAAGTTGGGGTCAGAGCACAGGATCAGCTATGATACAGCACCCCTGGAGCAGAGAGGGTTAAGAGCCCAACAGTTGCAGCTTGGCAGTGCTGGGGCTTGAACCCCTGACCTTCTGATCAGTAACCCAGAGCCTTAACCACCAAGCCACCACTGCCCCATTCATGACACCACTATCAGAAAGACACTGGGCAAAAATGGCCCCCATGGAACAATGGTGAGGTAAAAACCACTGCTAACCCAGAAGAACATTAAGGCTCGTATGAACTTTGCCAAAACACACCTTGATGATCTTCAAAACTTTTGGGAGAATGTTCTATGGATTGATGAGTCGAACTGTTTGGGAACTGTTTGGGAACTGTTTGGAAGACAGGTCCTGTTTCATCTGGTGTAAACCAAACACAGAATTCCACAAAAAGAACATCATACCTACGGTCAAGCATGGTGGTGGAAGTGTGATAGTGTGGGGATGCTTTGCTGCTTCAGGGCCTGGGCAACTTGCAATAATTGAGGGAAACATGAATTCTGCTCTCTACCAGAAAATCCTAAGGGAGAATGTCCGGTCTTTGGTCCGTAAATTGAAACTCAAGTGCAACAGGATTTTGCAGCAAGACAATGATCCAAAGCATACGAGTAAGTCCTAGTGCTAGAAGTAAGTGAAAGACTGATCTCCAGTTTTTGGAAGCATAGGGTTTTCCTGACTCTTTTCTCAGTTAAGCTACATGCTGCATTCTGTTTTATTAACCTCAAGAAAGAACTAAAGGTTGGTGAGTGAGCGACTGTTTATAGCTGCTACAACGTAAGTAAACTCGTTTCTGCAGACGTTCCATAAAATTAAACAATTAATAAATAAGACATTGTCAGCATTGGCAAATTGCTGTGTTACAAGAGAAATAAAACACTTCAGCACATCCTGTACTTGGAAAATAATCAACTTCAGGGTGTTAACAGTAACACACTTTGTCATTGTTTATTTTCCTTCCTTAGCTGTCTGTGTATTGTATTTTTTTTGACAATAATATGACTTTTTTTGACTTAGTCATAGTAAGAATACTAAATGTATTTGGACACTATTTTTGGATGCACAAGCTTTTAGTCACATCCTTCCTCGCCTGACAGACCTCAGCTGGATGTGGCATACACAATCTACAGATTAAACCACAACCCTGTCACTGACTAATGGAGGACATCCATCACCCATGAATCTCAAAAAGAGACCTGACCTTCTGTGTCAAACCTTTATCTCCTATAATATTAGACTTATTCAGTATGTCTGTGTGCTTTTTTGGGCATCTGGTACAACTGTTGTCCTGTGTTCAGTCATTTATAACGCTCATGGGTGTATAGATTAAGCCCCGGGCTTTCGAGAGTGTAGGAGCCCGGACTACACATTGATTTGATGGAAAGCAGTCTGTTAATGTTTCTCTATATCATTTGTCTGTGCTGACCTTAAGCTAATCACTGACCGAAGCATCAGACCTTCCCATTACTCATTCAGTACAGTCATATTTATCTTGTAGTAATATCTGCTTACAGGCAAAAAGCAACTTAACAAACTGTGTTAATAGTCGTACATAGTAGTTAATGATATTTGTGCCATTGCTTGCAGTGGGGTTGTATACATATAGTGTTTTATTTAAATTTATCTTCTTATTAATTAATTTTTTTTTTATTCAAAGCACTAGAAATGAAGCAAGCAGTGATGAGGACTTGAGTCATTGGGAAGCCTTGAACATGAGATGAAAATGTACACTGTGTGTTAGAAGGGTTTATTGCAAGTCAAAGGGGTTTCACTATCTAGTGTTCCTTCCATCTTATGTTTTATTACAGTTTAAACACTTTCTGTGCCACAGATAAATCCAAAATATATCAAATGGCTGGCACAGCGATACAGCATGTAGTGTTGTTGCCTCCAAGGTTCTATCCTGAACTCAGGTTCTGTTTGTAGTTTATGTGCAGGTCCTGCCCATGTTCACATGGCTTCCTCCGGGTTCTCCGGTTTCCTCCCACTCCTGTGTTCCTTGAATTCACTCTGGAACCACCACCACCATGACCAGGATAAAATGCTTACTAAAGGTGAATGAATTGATACCAGCACTAATTTAGAGGCTGAGAGGTGAAGTGACTAGACAAGTACTGAAGTATTTGTCTTTAGTGAATCATTCTGATGAATTTTCATTCATTCATCTTATTATCCGCCCCCGCCCCCCATATTTTTCCATACTCTGTGTGTCATTGTGCATTAGCTGAGAAAGAAACACATGGCCTTTTCTTGGTCTGAGACCCAAGGATGAAGCACTTTTCCAACAGGCTGGCACTATATCCACACAATGAGGTGTACGGATTTGAGGAAGCTCACTTCCCTGCTCTCCAACGGAGCACTAAATCAGACTGGAATGAAAGTTCATTCAGTTGGCTAAGGCAATTTCATAAAACAGCACCACGGGAGTCTGTGCAGTTGCTCAGAGATTGAAGCTGCAGGCATCTGTGTGAGTGGGTGCTGGAAGGAGATGCTTTTCTATCAGGTGTGGCAAAAAGACATTCTATCTGTAGCTGTGTATTTGTGCACTTAGACAATACACTAGAACTCATTAATAAGTTACACTAGACTAGAACTCATTAATACTAATAAGCCTTTTACCAGAGGTATACACTCAAGCTTGTCAATTTAAAATGAAAACCAAATGAAAATAGGTTTTAATGACGTGCCGCACCAGCATAATCCCACACTATTACTGATGTACTAGTGGGATTCGATTGCTTTTGGATTGGATGCAACTTCAAAGTGCAGTCTATGTGCCCTCTACTGGATATTTTGCGAAATGCTATAAAGTCAGTTTAGACTAGACTAAACACTGACTCTACATTTTTCAGGAGCAATTATGCTGAGGTTAAGTGCACTAGTATACCATCTTTACTCCCTAATGTTATGTTTAGGGCCAATGTAGTTCAATAGTTAAAGTTCTACACTAATGACATGGTTGGTCCCATAAGCAGAGCCTTAAACTCTCAATTCCTCAACTATATACTTGGCTCACTTTTAAATCTGAAGCTTCTGCTAAATGTAATTTGAGTTAAACTGAGTGACACTGACAGGAATGTTCTGACAGGTTTATATTTATAGTGAATTTTGAGAGCATTACAATCTCACACTTTGCAAATTTCCTCACAGATCCTGTGCAACCAGTATGCTTTTACCTTTTAAAAATTAGACACTCTTCACATGATTAGAAATAAGAATTGTAAAGAAATGTAAGTGGGAGCATTATCCAGTGTAGTACTGAACACCAAGTGGCAAAGGACAGGTAGCAGGTACCACCTACAACAATCCTGAAATAAATGTTACCCCACTGAAATAAAACAAACTTCTCAAATACCTAGTCTGTAGCAAAATAAAATACATTAAAATACACAATAAAAGTTCCCCTCCATCCAATTAAATATTTGACAGTTTTCAAGCAAGCAGAGTTCCTCAGCCACCTGAGCAGCATTTCTCACTTAAAACATTCAATTACATTAATGACAAATAAAACATTATCTTTAGCATCGATTATAAAATTACAACAACGACACTTTGAAAAGCCATGAGGCAAGATGTGAACAGAGGAAATCACTGATGAGACAGCGGAGACATGACTGCTCCTTTACCAGTGTCTGGAATCAACCAGCTCCGGCCGGAGACTTAGTTTTTTCAGAGTTTCGTAGCCGACCACCATGACTATTGCTGTAGGAGTGGAGGATATGATGCGGGCAGAGAGACCCTTGGTCATCCCCCAGAATCCTTCTTCTCTGAGCAGCTCCTTGAAAGTCTCAATGACTGACGTCCTGCCTTCAACCTGTCAGTGTAGACACAGTGCATTAATTTGATTGAATGATCACAAATACAGAAGTTGAGGTTTCATGCTAGTGAGAACCACAGGCCTTTAAACAAGGTCCTTACTGCTCAACAGATCAGCTTTAGGGTTATATTGGATTCTGCATCATTTGTGTTGGGTTTGGTCTGCAAATTGAATCAATTCCTAAATGCGAAAAATGGCCATACATCCCAGAACAGGACCCGTTTTTATAATATAATTCATCATACTATCTGAGTCCATACTGTGATGTGTTTCTATGTATATTAGTTCTGGATACAACAGTGACATTTTTCTACACCGGAATAGCAGAATGACACAAAGTCCCCATGAAATAAAAATGGACGTTTTGTGGCTTTTAGTACGAATATGTTAGCCTTAAGGTTATCTAGAAGTGAGTGGGTTCCAGAACAACGACAAAATTTGCATTTGGAAGATATATGCATTCAAAATTTACAGTTTCTCTCTCACTACCATCAAAACGGGATCAACAAATTTGATGACATCATTCTGCACTTCAGCTTCTCATCAGATTATAAAACGTTATAAAAATCCATGGTACTAATTGTCAAGTACGACTTAGCCCCGGCTGTGAAGTAAGCTAAATGCTATTGGCTATTTGAAAAGGGGGCGGAGCCACTCAATATGTCCCACCCTGACTTCTTGTTTCAGTGGATATTATGAATAATGCTGCATGTTTCAAGGCACTTCATGCAGACTTTAAAGCTGACCATACATCACACTTAAAATCCTATACACTCGTAAGCAGAACCTGGTGTCACTGTCCAAATACTTATGACAAACAAATTACCTGAACCCTGGCTCGGACTACATCCATTGGATTGGTGACTGTGGAGGCAGTGGCAGCTGCTAGTGGTCCAGCCATGGCTTGCAGTACTAAATGTGGGCAGTCACTTGGTGCCATTTTGGAGAGCTGTTCTGTGGAGAAGCAGAAGTTACATTATATGCAGGGATACACCGATTTCCCCTTCTGCCTTTTCACTATGATACGGACGAATGCTGTCTAACGAGTGCTGCTGTGAAAATGCTGCTTGTTAAGCTATCACCGTTTTCTTTCAGCTAACAATATGCTTAAAACGAGAGATAAGACACTTAATATTGCATTCAAATTCACCACACCCGTTCAATTACAAGTACGGATGTGATCAGAAAATACACCTAAGCTTTTCAGGCCAAGATCAGTCTGTTGCACATCCTCAGGGTCTGATAGGTGCATGCCTAATTATAACTGAAATCTCCTTAGAGATTATTATTTTCATATACACAAAAACAACATAGCAGGTTCTGTCTACTGACATTCCTGATGACAAAACTGAAGGACTGAATGGAACACACCTTTCCTCTCTGTAGCCTGTGACAAAAATGTTGGCTACATTTCATTAATCAGTCTTCATAAGTACAAAGTCAGCTGGTGTGCAATGCCCTTTATAGTTATGAGTGAAATCACAAGATTAAAAGGTTAAAACTTCAGAGCACACACACATATAGACTTGTAACTACATTACACATCAGTAACAACATACAGTTCTTATAAACTGAGTAAGCACAGTGGAGGTCACTCTGGTTATGAGTCAAATCAAAAGCTTTATTTATTTGTATTTTTTTTAATGATACTGATTTTTCATTGAATAGGTGGCACTTCCCATTTGTGCGCTTTAAACGTGTATTTGCAAACTGTGGTTGCAAATATAATCATTTAGAGTCTTGTTAGGGCTAAATGTAACATTTAAAATATCCACTACATTAATATGACTAGAATTAAATCTTATTTAACTGTGATAACCATTTTAAACATAATTGTTTCACCACAGCTTCATGGAAACTCATTCATTAACAGTCCTAACCAATCACTCAGAGGAGTTCAGCAACTTACCAGCGTAAAAGTGGTAAAAAGGCCACCAGACTGCACTGTTGGGTATGTATGTGAGAAGAGACGCCACGTATCCTCTGTAAAACCCACGGAACCCGTCTGCTGCAAATATCTGAGCTATAATGTCTCTCGTCTGGCCAAAAGTGACTCTGTGCTTCGCTCCAGATGTCGCTTTTGGTTTGACTTTGAAGCGTGTCAGATGCTCCCCTTCACCCTGCATCATGAGCTGCTGAGAGATCATGTCGATGGGGACTGTGATGCTCTGGGCCACCAGCGATGCTGACCCTCCTGCCACCAGCGACTTTACAGTGTTGTCCTTGGAGTAACTGGAGACGTACTTCCTCACCAGCTCGTACGTCGTGATGTATGCCTGCCCTGATATAAGCGTGAAGGTGTTCACCATGAAACCCCGGTAAAGTCCCCTAATCCCCTCGGCTCGCAGGATTTTCCGGAAAGCGTCATAGGTGCCAATATAGAGAGATTTTCCCTTCTGAACCTGCAGCCTGGTGCGGATGAGCATGGCAGGGTAGACCGTAGCACGGATGGTCATGGTCATGAAGACACCGAAAGAGTAGAACTTGCGCTTGTCCAAGTCCTCCCATTCTATGATTTGGATGTTCCTTTTCTGCTGCATGGTTTCTGCCTGGAGCGCCGAGTGACGGCCTCAGGCCTGTCCACCTGAGAAACAAGGCATTTTATTGCATTTAATTGTGACTCATTAACATGTTTGATTAAAAAAAAAAAAACCTTCATTAAGGTGCTTATGACTTCTCAAATCTGATTGGTCAGAAAGTGTTCATTGATTTTCTTAACAGCAGTTCTGACAATAGCGCAAGCTGTAATTTAAATGAATATTTTATATTAAAGCACCTGTTCTAATATATGATCATTTCTATAATATCAAGTCATTCTTAATCTAAGGCTAATGATAAACAGACTTGTCACGTAACAAAGAAGAATGTTAGACAACATTACAGGAAACCATTAGCATGACATGCCTTTCACCAATAAATAAAAAATTGTAATCGATGTCAAATTTCTGTGGTATAAGGCATAAAACAGTTCACACATACAGCGATTAATCGCTAGACAGCCACTGTACGATGAAATCGCCAGTAGGTGTTCCTACTACTGGGTGCTATAATAACATGTATCAGTGTGTGGTGCAACTAACACTCCATTTTTGACAACAGAACAGTGCTGTGTCTGAAACCGCTCCCTATCTCCTATATATTGCACTATAACGGGTGTCGGCCATTTTGTAGTGGTGTCCGAATTCTGAGTGAACATCTTCAATCCCTACATTCGTTCACTCGTTTATACACACTGAGGTGGCCATATGGAAAACTACCTCATGCCCACGGTTAAATATGGTGGTGGCGCTTTAATGTTTTGGGGCTGTTTTTCTGCCAGAGGACCTGGACATTTTGTTAGGATACATGGCATCATGCACTCTATCAAATATCAACAGATAATAAATGAAAACCTGACTGCCTCTGCCAGAAAGCTTCATAGGGGCCGTGGTTGGATCTTCCAGCAGGACAATGATCCAAAACATACATCAGAATTAACACAAAAATGGTTTACTGACCACAAAATCAAGGTCCTGCCATGGCCATCCCAGTCCCCTGACTTGAAACCCATAGAAAACCTGTGGGGTGAACTGAAGATGAGGAGGGTCCACCAGTGTGGACTCAATTGTCATTCGCTATATAGGGAATAGTCAATGAGTGAACGAGTGAGCGATTTCGGACACAGCTCAGTTTGCTTGCCGCTAAAATTAAACATTGGACGGAGTGCGTTTGTATATAAAATCCACCAGTGTATATATGCATCATATCACACAAGATGAAGGAGAAGCATCGTGTGCTCTTTTTCATTACAGACATCTATCTGCAGTGAAAGTGTAAGCGCCGGACTGTCTGGGTCCATGAAACAATCTGGGGACTCGCAGGCAGATCACAGATCACGTGTGCTCTACTGTCTTCACTCCTGTCGGTAGTCGTGGGACCAAGTCGTTCCAAATTTGCATAAAGTTCAACTTCTCTCAACTTTGTTGCATCACTGAACACGCCCACACCTAGTCACCAATGGTAACGGTCACTCATGTCGCCAGTTCTCATTGAAAACGACTGGTCTCTGCTCATTGCAGGTGTGAGTGTACCTTAACACTTCAGTACTGTTACTGTAAAATAATCAACGATCCCTTTAGGGTGGTAACAGCATCACACCACCCTGCTTAGAATATTTTTCCTATAAAAGTTCATCCCGTTGTGTTTTATTTCTGAAATCTGATCCACTACTGTTAACTCAGTATACAATCAGTAGATCCCTAACATTCATATCTTTACTTCACATAGCTTGCTTAACATTGGCACGTTGCAAAGGTTATGTGTGCACATAAGATTAATTTTAGTTAACACACACACCCACACACACACCTGTCCATACTAAGACTATACTTTTCAATTATTACTACAAAATCTACATGAATATACTATTATTAGCATTTGAAAAGCAGAAAAGTCAATGCCCATCGCATACTAGCGTACTAAATAGTGTGTAAAATAAATAATAATAACATGGCCTTTATAGTCTTTTTACTATTAGTATGGAAGAATAATATGCACTTTCTACTGTACACTTTTTAGTAAATTAGTCTGCTGGCTAGCTGGTAAACTGCCCAAAACTTTCAATCTGTTTAAAAACAAAAAAAGAAGGCTACATTTCTGATAATACGTCTCTAAAATCTTTAAAAGAATTATTGTCTTCGTAACTAACCTTGGCTGGCTAACAAGCTAGCAATAAAGCAGAATTAGCATAGCACCTTGCTAGCAAATCCTGAAATAAAAGGACCAAGCACACAGATGACATGTGAGCTAGGCAATAGCACCAAGGACCTAGCATGAAGCTAGCCTAAAATTAACGTGCGTACATATTTATTTATTTATATATTACACACGCAATTAAACTAAAGCAGCTAATAGCAGGCTAGTTTGCTAAAACACAGCTAGCTACGTGTATGTATCATGAGAGGAAGAGAGAAACGAGCTAGCCAGCATGACAGCTAAAAAACTGCGACCCTGACTTATTGGCTAGTTCCTTCCAAGCTACACCACTGTACATTCACACAGAAATGCCTTACCTTGCAGCAAAATATGTTAACTAAACGACATTGGAGTGTTTACAAATAACCGGTCCATTACAGCTTGTATAAAAATTCAATGGAGCAGCAGCAGACGGTTACAGCCTCAAAAAAGTTCACATGGCTGTATCCTAAAGCAGTGGTCATCCACCTAGGGGCCGCCAGATGGCGCCAGGGAGCCGCAAAGAAATTCTAAAACATTATTTAAAATAAATGAATTTTACCTGTGTTACCTGACTATCAACCTTTGAACTATGATGTACATAAAAATCTGAAATATTAATAAATGAAATCAATTATACACAGCACACTAAGACACACTCCAAACAGAGACATTTGTTGATATAGCTACTAGTATACTATTAGCCTGACGCTGATACAATCTAAGACTATTTAAAATAAGATTTAGATAGGGGACATAGTCTCTAAGCTGAGAAAGTTAATACAGAAGAGCCTAGGGTTGGAAAATAGAAATAGGGGTGCTTGACTCTACCTACTAAATAAGTGCACTATATAGCCTATTGTACTAAACAATATCAAATATGAACAATAGGGAGTCAATTGGACGTCACCCTGAATATCACACTAATAATAACCAACAATGAAACGCATATGCTCAGCTAAACCCATTTATTTTTAATAAGTTTTCTATAAATAAATTCTACCGAGGTTTCCAGGCTTTCTACTCTACCCTAAACATCCGTTTAGACTGTTATAATGATTACAGGATTGCTGTGGTAACATAAAGTATGGAAATGGACCATACTGCACAACATCTGAGAATATTTGTCATCTATTATTAGAATACAGGATCTTCTTTTAAAAAAAAAAAAAAAAACAATTGTGGGATTTTTTTCCAACTTGAAGTGTAATTTTTAGTAGCCTACAATACTGGCTAAAATGTCTACCATGTGTCTTGAGCCTCCACAAAGACACAGTCATCTTTCCCTTTCTTCTCCTCGCCTTATAGTATGGAGCTACCAGATTATGCAGTCATTATTATATGCCATTAGTCACATGTGCCAAAATATAGCTACATAGCCTATACTGTATGTAGTAATTTATCAGAAAGTTATGTATTAAAACAAATACATCTATCTTGAAAATCCTCACTATTTTGCCTGCTTTCTTTTTCATAGCATTTGTAATGGTTTTAATGGTTATAATGGGAATTGTATTGGTCCCTCTTGGACTCTACTAGAAATTTGTTGCCATCTATTGCTGGCATGGTATGCACAGTGGATAATATAAATAAGAGCAAAGAAGGCTGTGCAAATTTGTTTAATCTTTATTGTTTAACTTTCACAAAAAAATTCACAAAAATACTATGCTGTCACGGATATCAAACAATTGCAAACACAACACAGGTTTATAAAAAAAACTTTGTTAAATATAAGTGTGCAACATTTATTAGATTAACAATTATTACAATTATTGGCACCCCTATAAATTCATATGAGAAAAATATATTTGAAGTATACCTTTGGAGGGGGGGCGCACGGTGGCTTAGTAGTTAGCACGTTCGCCTCACGGGTCCGGGGTTCAATTCCCGCCGGGGCCATGTGTGTGCGGAGTTTGCATGTTCTCCCCGTGCTGCAGGGGTTTCCTCCCCCAGTCCAAGACATGCATGGTAGTGTCTGATTGGCGTGTCTAAAGTGTATGTGTGTACTCCGTAGTGTATGAATGGGTGTGATCGTGCCCTGCGATGGACTGGCACCCTGTCCAGGGTGTACCCTGCCTTGTGCCTGATGCTCCCTGGGATTGGCTCCAGGTTTCCCTGTGACTCTGAAGAAGGAGTAAGCGGTAGAAGATGGATGGATGGATGGACCTTTGCAGGGTAATTTGGGTTTCCTTTCTTTGCCTTTATAGCAATCTCCAACCTCTTTAATATGTTCTCACAAATAGTGTTTCACCGCTTTTAGATTTTTAGATTAAAAAATTTCATTTTACTGTCTGTGTGGAGTTTCACATGTTCTCTCTGTTGGGTTCTCTGGTCTCCTCCACTTCCACTGTCCAAAAACATGCAGGTAGATGGATTTACTGTACTAAACTGCCTCTAATTGTGAACATGTGTGTGCATGGTGACCTTTTATGCACAGGTGTCCATCTCCCACCTTGCACCCAGTGTTCCCAGTATAGGCTTTGTATCCATCACAACCCTCAACAGGATAAAGAGCATACTGAAGATGAATGAAATTAATAAATAACTAATAAAATATGATGTGAAAAGAGTAAATGTAATAATGGCTAATACCTCAATGAATTAATTAAATGTTAGAAATGAATTTAACAAACTTACAGAAATAAATTGATTAATTGACTAATATGAGCTGTTTGCTTTTCCAAGGCATTAACCCTTATGAGATGTAACCACTGAAAAAAAGTTAGATTTGGGTAAGTGGCACTTATACACAGCACTCTAAGACACACACCAAACAGAGACATTCGTTGATATAGCTACTAGTGTACTATTAGCCAGACGCTGCACTTACTAAGTGCACATCGGATGTCATGCTGCGGCTGAAACAGCAGATGGTGCTGCAAAATGTTTCACTCATACCCAACATGAGTCATAATATGTATTAATTTAGTCCATTCTTAGCAAGCAATAAGCTGCTCAACTGCAGAAAAGGCCTACAGAAAAAATAACAAATGCATTTCATGTGACTCATAGCATTTCATATGCATTTCGGGGCAGTTCATATTTGTTAAATGTTGCTTAGCATTTTTAATAAACACTCCATGGTAGAAACTACAGTGCTAGAGCTTTTTTTTTTTTTGGCACATCAAGTTCACTATGAGGTTACATTACACTCCTCATTTGATATGGCTGTATTTACAACGTAAACCATTTGGCACGAGTAATTAAGGTCTTAGCAGACACTCTGATTAAAGTCAGCTGTCACCAACTGCAAAACCACACATTATGCTTTGTTTTGTTTTTTTTGGACTGTAAAACCCCCTCTATTATTCAGGGGATCCATGTTCTCCCAACCTATGTCCAAAAGCCAAGAATCTACCGTAATGGAATTTGTGTTGCTTGATTCATTACTGTACTTCACACATTATAAAATCTCTGTCTTTGAACTTATCTGCTTTCAGAGTCTACATTGCATTTCTTGAGCATGTGCAGATATCCCTGAATGATTCTCTAAGACTCTAAAACTAATCTGTGGGATTTGTGTTTGTGTTGAGTTTTAATCTATTAAATCTATTTAGCCTAGTCTTACTCCAAATATTTCTCCTCACATTTTCAAAGTTGTTGGAATTCAACATTTAGTTAAATTAGTTAAATAATAGCTTGCTAAGTATTATATCCACAGTTATGTTAGCCTACATGTTTATTACAAATAGAAACTTGGTCAATATTTACATAGAGAGATGTTTGTAAAGTGTTTTAGCTGTCATTCATTCAGATTCTCAAGCCACTATGGGCATTTACTGTACCACTTTAAAAAATTTTTATTGCACTGACACTGGTTGTCACTCTTATTTTTGTTGATGGTCAAAAAAAGGTAAGAAAGAGAGAGAAGAGTTTTAAGGGGAGACAGACAGTCAGTTGGGCAAGATGAAAAAGGGTTGTGATATGGAAAATAAGGATATATATATATATATATATATATATATATATATATATATGTGTGTGTGTGTGTGTGTGTGTGTGTGTGTGTGTGTGATATATATGTGATATGTATATATATATATATATATATATATATATATATATATATATATACATATATATATATATATATATATATATATATATATATATATATATATATATATATATATATACGCTAAAACCTGACTAAAAAACAACAAGAGGATAAGGTTGACTAACTATGATAAAAACTTTGAAGGACATTTGACACAGGACTAAGACTAAGTAAATAAATAAAAAGCTGTCAAAATGAACACTAAAATAATATTAGCCTGTCTTGTAAACCAAGTCATCTGTTGATTTCCTGAATTATATTACATGATTCTGTGCCATCAATAGTTTATAACGCACTTTATCTTGCTCATGCTACTACTGGTGAGTGACATTACTCAATACAAGTTCAATTCAAACCATTAAGTGTTTATTTATAGCCAACTAAGGTGTCTGTAACCTAACCAGCTCCAGTTAACATTACTGCAACTAGCACACTGATTTGGCTTATACCATTACAAGTAGCCTTAAAAATAAAATAAAATAAATGCAGGATTGCATTTTAGGTCTGTGGCCAAACTTAAACTATTCTTCTCAGCTGCTCTGAGGTCGGATCAGATCATCACTGCTGATTGGGTTGTCTTTGAGTGCTAGTTTTATGCCCAGTAGTGTATTGTGCCACTAAATTATTAGTCACTGTTTCCATATTGAACTTGACAACTGGAGATGGCTATGTGAAAAAAGGAAAAGAACAGCCTTCTTAAATCAAATTCCAGACCTTGTTCTCATAACAAGTTATGGACATTGTTCAGGGCCGGACTGGGACATAATTTCAGGCCAGGGAGTCTCACACTCATCCAGGCCACCCCATACACCCACAACAAATTTTGAAACCACTGACAACATTATTTTTTCCTTCCTAAATTCAATTCATTGCACACAGTATAGTCATCCCATAAAAACATAAACAAGAAACCTAGAGGTAATGAAGCAGTCCTAATTTATATCAGTAATTTAGACCTAAATTACATCAGCTTAGATGGGTATGCCAAGCATTTAACAAACACCAGAAGTGCAAAGGCTGCAAGTAACTGTCTACTTTTCCCTCACAAAAGTACATTAAATGCAGAAGAGAGGTAAACAAAAGACACTTCTTTTGTTTTTTTTGTTTGTTTGTTTTTTGTCATGTTTCATGTATGCTATGAACAGGATTGTTTCCACATTGTTGGAAAATGAAAATGGTTTAACCTCACTGTAATTTGTGAGCACAGAATCTAAATTTCTTTTAGTTAAAATTAATGTATCACATTAGGGCAATGTTGTTGTTTTTTTGAGACTTAAAAATCCTTAAAATACCTGAGGTTTAACCATGCCATATTTCATACAAATATTTTAAAGCATATTTAATTTATCTTGATTTACCCCTACCTGTCATCTCAGGTTGACACTGAAGTGTGACTACTGCAAAAAAAAATTAGTGCCAGGTTGACTCTCTCCACCTTATTGTGAAAAATAGGAGAACATTTTTTTTTCAACCTCACATATGGGAAGGCATCATTTTCTAAATGGCCTAAATATCTGTTAGCACAACACTAACTACATCATGACAATATTTATTTAGAAAAAATCCTAATATTGAACATTATATTTCCTTTTATGACTCATAGCTTGGAAAAGTGTTTGTTGTTGTTGTTGTTGCTGCTTGCCCTAGCTGTATGTGTAATTTCAACATTTATAATAATAAATGTGAATATTTGTCTGCTAAATTACTTATCATGTTATAACTATACAGTAGATAATGCTGTCCTTCAGCATATTTTGAGTGACGATAGTAATAATTAGTTATAGTATATTAGTTATAGATAGTTGTTGCTAGTAGTGAAACTGTGGTTAATACTTGATTAGCTAAGTTAGTGAACACAAAGCTACAGTAGTTAGAAATGAGACTGATCTGCACTCGAAGCCCCGAACTGGTCGGTAATTTTGTTACATTTTTGCTGTTTCTTTTTTGGATGGTTTTCTTTTTGCGTGCGTGCCCTTTCCCTCTCTGCTCCACCTGGCTGCGTCCTCTCGATCCTCGCTCTATGCAGACCATTCCAAACCGTTCGCTGGAGCTGAGGAGAATGGTAGCATTACAAGTAAAAACTAACAGGTTCATGATTTATTATCAATTTATTATCAAATGCTGAAGTCGGAAAGGATCACTTGAGTACATAGGACATGCAATAACATAAAATAAAAAAAAAAAATAAAAAAAACCCAGCAGGACAGCAGGCCAAATCAGTTGTCAGGCCAGTGGGAATTCTTCTGGTGCTCCCAATGGCCAGTCCGGGCCTGATATTGTTATACTGTAGTTATAATCATTTAATTGGTTTAAATGTACTAGTTGAACATAGTGCAAACCATATTTTTTTGTTCAGTCCATTCAATGTTCTTGCACTGTTTTAAGTTTTAAGTAGATTAGGAAGCTGTTAGCAATAAATATTATATAACTAAATGCAGTGGATATAAAAAGTTTACACACTCCTTTTAAAATGATATTCAAAAAACGAATGAAATCAGGACAAATCAGATCTTTTTCCACCTTTAATGTGAAATAGCAACCAACAAAATATGACACTATGCTATTACGCTGGTTCCAGTTTACTTGTTCCAAATTATTGTTTAAATATTCATGAATATTCTTTAAAATTATACAAAGCATGCATTTTTTTTTTCTGTCTGAAAGCTGCCCTTACAGAAAAGTCACACAAACGTTTACATTTGTTATTTTTGGACACTTTGGACACATGCTATTTTTCACATACTTTTTTTAGCAGGTGATGAAAGGTGATAAAGAATTTATATTCATATGTAGGGCATACATTTATTTTTTCTCATAATATGATGTTATATCATATTGTTCACATGATTTACTTGAGTTTAACTGCAATTTCAGTTTCAGAGAATACCAAGGTGAAATGCACCTTCACCTGTTTTACACGTAGTCACATATTCATATTATTGCATTATTCATGTGCCTAAATATTTCATCACAATATTGCAATATTATATTTACATGCAATTCCACTTTAGTTTCAGTGTATCATGAAGGTCTAGTCACAATCAGTATTACAATAAAAATACAAATTATTTCGCAAAAAATTATCTGTTTTTCTAATCTATATAGATATACCAAGTTTAAAGTTACTATCATATTGATCAATTGATATGTTTAAATAGACAATCAAAGCTTTTTAATGTACTGTAAGTGGTACAAGAAGATATTATCTATTTCTTATAAGATGATATTGATGTATTTTTAACCTTTTACTGCAAGGTGTTTACAATTAATTTATCTCCAATTTTTTAATAGACAATAATACAGAATTACTATGTTACCACGTAACTGGAAAAAGGGAGCTTTAACTTTGACATAACAAAAAAATGCCTTGTCACATGACCAGGATCTGCTGTTTGCAATCACAAGGCATGGTGAAGATCATCATCTGAGGGCTCTCAAAATCTTAATTTTTCAATATTGATGCAAAACTACTTAAAGGGGAAAAAAAGTTAAACACTATGTCAGATAAGTTAACATTTATGCTTTGTCCTTTACACAAGTTATATATTTTGAGTAATCTGTTAAATGGTAAAATGTAATTGTTGCCATATGGCAACAACATGCAATGATGGAACTGTAATAGGCACATTCATGAACTGAAACAGGCTTACATAGCAAAAAAAAACCCACTAGGCGTGTAGTATATACACATATAGTATACTATAGCTCTAATAGTATATTTAAAAACTTTTTCACATTCAAAGTAAGAATACGTGTAGTAATTTCAGACATTTTGTTAATCGCACATTATTTTCTAAATTTTATCATTCAAGAGAAGGAATTAAAAAGATACTTCAACCAAAACATGTTTGAATTAATTTTTTTTTTAATGTATTTTGAGTTAGAAAATCCATCCACATACCTTTTACAACTTCAATTCCTTTTTAATGAAGATATAACTTTTACATGCTTACTATGTGGCAAAAAAAAACAAACAAAAAAACCCCCTGTAACTTATAGTCTTGAAAATGCAGTAATTGGAATTGTAATCTCATACATTTGATGTTATTTTTCACTATATAATACTTTCCACAATTGTACACTGTTGCCAACTGGAAACAATTTACCAACTAACTCCCCTAACAATTTTTTTTTTAACTCATTCAAGTAATAAAAATCCATAATTTAAAAAAAAAAAAATATATATATATATATATATATATATATATATATATATATATATATATATATATATATAAATGTAATAATTCATGCAGTAGAGCCAACTCATAACACCAAATTCTGTTCAGCCTTCTACATGTGATTAATTTCTGGTCATTAAATTGGCTTTATAAATATTTCAGGATTTTGATAATATACATTTAAAGCATTACTGGACTGCAGGTTATGTTGAAGTGTACAAGTTGATTTTACGATTTTAGAGTTTTTCTAACAGAGGTATCTCATAATCCATCTTTATCAAATTCAAAAAAAGTGGTTTGCACAAATAAGAAAGGAGAAGTGAGTTGGCTTGTTGCACAGTGTAAAATGAAGTAAGAATATTGCAAATTTTGCATGTGCAACAATAGCATCACTCTAGCTGTGTTCTAAATTAAACAAAACCAAGCACATTGCTCATGCACAGTTTTTATGAACAGTACAGTCATGGGCATGATGAGATCATATGATTTGGTTTAAACATTTGCAGTCATACACAGTAATTTAGTGTAAATCAAATCACAGAAAATGCATATGCTTTCCAAGAGAAATTCGTCAGCGAGCGCTCCGTGAATTATGTTATTCGGCTATAATCCGTGTTGGTTGAAGTCGTGTGATCAGGAGATGAAGGAAGACAAGCTCTTGGCAGCTCAGTTTTCTGATGGTCTCTTATTTACACATAAAACAAGCTAAGATGAATTATGCAAGTGTTCCTTCCTCAAAATAAATTGAACTAGACCTTGTTCATAACATATAACACCTTTCAGCAGTGATGTTTCAAGCAGTAAGAGATTGAAAATGGTGATAGAACAGAACCGCCCTCATTGGACCCCTCTCTCAGATGGAGAGGAGTGGAGGAGTGGTCATTCGGCCTATCAGTGCCAGATAGGAGCTCTGGCTAAACATCTTTGGGGTAAACATGGCAGTGGAAGGTAGTGGAATGCCTCTGCTGTGGGGGCGGGAAAGAGGTCAACAAGGGGCCAAGGCAGGTGGTGTGTATCAGCTCTTTGGTTGACAGCAGCACCCCCTGCACCATCCAAACAAATGCGCAGAGCTGAGGCCTTGGTTCACTAATGAAGGAAAAGGAACGTTGGTGGAGAAGAGGAAAAAGGAAAAATCTGTTTTTTATGTTTATTGCAAAATGATCTAGCCAAGGTCTGTGGTGTACATCTCTAAATCTCTTTGTGAAGCAATTTTTTTTTTTGCATACCACCAATCAAATATTTAATTATCTTCAATCTTCCATGATTTACCATTACTATGTTAGGCATAGTTTGAATGCTGACATGTGTCCTGTCTCAGAAACATGCATGTTGACATATGCTAAGAGGGGAGTCATATAACACAGGTCTATTAGTGCACTTTACATTCTCAGCAGAAGTCTTGTTTTGTTTTTGTGTCCTCCCTGAGGGTCGGCATCTCCCACAGCCCTTGGAGGAGTGTTACTCTGGTTAATGTGAGCAGCAACTGTTTTTGCAAGCAGAAAATCCGAGGTTCACCATCCTAAAATGAGACCCTATGGATGATACTTGTACAGCCATGACAAAAATGTGAAGTCCAATGATAACAAAAAAAATGGGAGGTAATTAGTGCATTTGTAGAGCAAGTGTTATATTTACATCAACAAATCTATAAAAATCCTCTATAATACAATTTCTTCTACTTTCATCATTGTAATGATCTCTTCAAACATACTGTATTATGGGAGTGAAATGGAAAGCTGAATACAGTTCAGGTCATAAGTTTACATATGCTTGATTCTTAGTACTGTGTGTAGTTACCTGGATGATCAACGACTGTTTTTGTGATAGTTGTTCATGAGTCCATTGTTTGTCCTGAACAGTTAAACTGCCCACTGTTCTTCAGAAAAATCCTCCAGGTCCTGCATATTCTTTGCTTTTCCAGCATCTTCAGGATATTTGACCCCTTTCCAACAGTGGCTATATGAAGTTGAGATCCATCTTTTCACACTGAGGTCAACTGAGGGACTCGTACACAACTATTACATAAAGTGCAAACATTCACTGATTCTCAAGAAGGCAACATGATACATTTTGAGCAAACTTTTGAGCAGTATGATGCAAACTTTTGAGAAGTATGATTGGTGTAAATTATTATTATTTTGTCTTTTGGGACACGTAAATATTTTATGTTGTTTCTGAAGGGCAGTACTAAATGAAAAATATAAGATATGTCAACAAAATAATATTTTACACTGATCATCCTGTTCAAAAGTTTACCTTTTGTAATAGTTGTGTATGAGTCTCTCAGTTGTCCTCAGTGAGAAAAGCAATTTAAGACTAATAGCCATGTGACAAGTAGAAAACAAAGTTGATGTGAAACAGGTGAGGCAATCGTCTAATCATAGTATATAAAGAGCCTCCAAAAAAAGGCCTAGTCCTTCAAGAGCAAGGATGGGTCGAGGCTCTGCAATTTGGGTCATGTCACGGCAAGCTAGCAACCCCATTTCCCAGAGTGCATCGCAAACTACAAACATGGCCAACGACTACAACTCCCAAAAGTACACACAGACACGGTACCTTCTCCTGAGGACTAATAACACACACATGTTCCCAATCACACTCACAATCACATTATATAAGAAACTGTTCAGTCACTATATCTTTGGGAAGTAATATGCTTGGTTGTGATTGTCTCTGGTGTTTAACAAGCCATGCTATTGTGTTGTTATTCTGGTTATGATTCTGCTTTACACTTGACCTTGATTTCTGTCTTACCTCCTCTAGCCTGATTGCCTGACCTCTGCCTGTCTTTGTTGTTGTTTTAAGGCAACGAAGGCCACATACAGTTGTGCAGCTGAAGAAATGCATAATGGATGAAAGGGAGAAAATTCCACCAACTGATGTCTTCAGCGCTCAAATGCTTAATAAGTGATATTAAAATAAAAGGTGATGTTACACAGTGGTAAACAGGTGACTGTCCCAACTTTTTTTGGACTGTGTTGCAGTCATCAGATTTGAAATGAGTGTATATTTTCAAAAATAAATGAAAACATAAAGTAAAACATCAAATAATATGTTAATAATGTGTTTTCAATATAGTACAGGATGAATTGAATTTTCAAATAACACCTTTTTTTGGGGTTTTTTTTTTGCATTTTCCATACTGTCCCAACATTTTCGGAATTGGGGATGTATTATTATTATTAACATTTTGCAGACTCTGCAAGGCGTATGTAAACTTATGACCTCAACTGTACATGGTCTAGTTAACCATCACAGCACCTGTGACTCTGTAGTCTCTAGTGGTCATGTCTGCTTGTCTTGCTGTCTTTCCACACTGCTGCTGTCAGCTGCTGTCCTCACTGGCTCTCAGCTCATCAATGCAGCTTTTGTTCTTCATAGTTAATCTTCCTACTGCATGAAGTGCAGAACATAACAGCGGCTACAACTTTGTAAACACAAAAAGACAAGTGAGGGACAATGTTGAACAGCAAGTATAAATCTTTTTCCTTTCTTTTTTAGTGATAAGGTGTATAGAATGAGGTTGCAATGAGACTGCAGCGTATGTTAGTCACTTATAATGCCTGGTGGGTTCATAATCAGCCTTTGTTCATGGACATATTCAGTACTGAAGTCGCTACTCTAAAGTTAGTAGAGTAATTAAGCTACCAGTTATTTTCCACTTGAAACCATGTCAAGTAGAACTCGCCTTTTAGAAGTTCTAATTTTAGAATGAAAGTACTGATAGGTACAAGACCATCATCTAACACATGCTGAAATAATCAACGATGGGATGATACGATGCTGCCTGACTCGATGCAGAGTTACTGCTATCACCCCATTATTTTCCTACAACAGCACATCCTAAGGTGTTTTATTTCTATTATACCACAGCAGTTTACCTACGATTTCTAGCAGAATTAGTAGATTAATTCAAATTAAAAAACCCATTAACTTCAGAAGTAATACACAATATGCATGTTAAAAAATAAAGTTAAAAATAATGTGAATAACGTTTGAAAAACAAATAACAAAGTATAACTGTAAGTAATGCTAATAACTTTAGCTAAATAATGTTTAAAGGTCAACTAAATACACCTGCATTAGCTAATGTTTATCCCACAACTGACTACAAAAAAGGTCCAGATAATCTTTGCATAAATTCAATTACAGCATGTTACTAAATGCTGATAAACTACTGAACTTAGGTCTCAGGGTGTAAATATTGGCACCCACCATTCAGCATCACTTATGACTTGCATTCGTCACCCCAAACATGTTCGTTAATTAGGTAATATTAAGAGACAAATTTCTAAAGTAAATCATTGTTTAATTCAAGAGTAAATCATTGGTTAATGCAGGTGATCATTATTTGGCAAATTTGATTAATTAAAAAAAATCTATTCATACAAGTGTTTATTACTTTGGTAACATTTATAGTTTATTAATGGTGAATTCTAGTTTGAATAAAAAATAGTTTTCATTTTAGAACCTTTAAAGATTCCCTCAGAGGAACAAAGTGAGGGTCCAAAATCCAGTTTCTACTACCAAAAAGGTGTTCTTGTTACATTATTTAACAAAAACATAGACATTTCTGGCCCATAATTATTCAATGTTATATCTTTAAAATCTTTTAAACTATGTTTCTATATATTCTTTTAGGACACAATTTGCTGGATTGTGTAAAATTGTAACAGCATTTATATTTCATTCAAATAGTGACTGATGTACACCTCTAACACATTGTGTTGATTTTTGTCTTCTTGTTCTATAGCCTTACACTGACTCTGTTAATTTTCCATTTGTATTATGCATTATCATTGCTACTTTTATTTATATTACTGAAAATTTTTATACTTTTCACTACTTTCCCCCCTAATTATTCTTCTTAGTGGACTTAGATCTTTGGATTGTATATCCATATACAGATTCAGGTAATAAAATGTAAAATGGAGAGACATAGCATTTGGGATGTGAATTATGCAAACCTCTGTGTCCCCTTAAGAGCGCAGAGAGCACAGTGTGCAGCTGTGGATCGAAACACGGTCCGACAGGCCCACTCAAGGGGTAGGTTCTCTATCAAATATTTATCTTCTTCTGTGACTAAAGCAAGGCTTTGTAGAGATGATGGACTACAGGTCAATACCCTGAACCTCCAGTCCTTTAGTCCATGTACACTCTGGAATGTTCCACCACTCTTTATCAATCCCCCCCTTCTGAATGGTAGTCTCCTTCTGGAAAAAAGAAAACAGGCGTAATTAGAGTGAACGCTAACAAAGATTCATCATTATTGGATTGTTACTTACAACACCTACCAGTTAGAGAAGCTTGCATGTTGATGTTGATTGATGGTCATAATGGGCATTTAAAAAAAATTCTAATACTTAAATTGGTCAAAAATGGAAAAATATTAAAATTGTTCGTCTTCTTCTTCTTCCTTTATGAAACAATGTGCTTCACAAGCTTCACTAATGAATATAAGCAGGAATATAAAACTCATATTTGTATTGTCATATTATTATATGATGGCCAGGGCACTGTGAAATGAAATATCACCCAGAAAAGGAAAAAAAAAAAGGGGAGGAAAGGACAAAGAAACAACAGGATTTTGGAAATATGAAACCCCAAAGTGATTTTAGTGGGAAGGGCTTTGTGAATCAATTATTATAAATGTTGTTTTTATTTCTAACATTTCTTATATTTCTAATATATTTGTTATATTTTGGAAATAAAGCTATATTTGGTATTTTAAAATACAATTTTATTTTTAATTGCCTTTATATGGCTTAGATCAATGGAATATTCATCGGTAAGTAAATAACTAAATAAGGGTGTTAAAAAGTAAAGCTTAGGGTATTAAACATGGATGTTCACTTATCTGTTGCTGCTTTCATCATCTAACTGAACTCTCCTGTCCCGGTTACTATAAGCACTAACACAGCACCTACAGTCAGTCTTTAGCAGCTACACGCATCACTGAATCTCCAAACTTCTGTTCAATATTTGATAAGATTAGTTCTTCCTGACTGCTTTGCAAATTCGGTGTACAGCAGATGCACAGAGCTGGCATAAGAAACTCGATGTACTTGAACAATAATAGATCTGTGTCTTTTTTTTATTTGTCCTTGTAGTCAGGCCTCCAACTGGCACAATCTGAGAACCAAGCAGAGAGCAATATTTAACCATCATGCATTTTGTGCCATTCACAAGGACTAGATGTACATTAAAACAATAATCACCTAAAGTATTTATTCATCTCACATCATGGGGTAGCTCTAATTATGGAGAAATGGGTATTTAATCATGTACAAATTCATGGCAGGGTTATGTAAATTTTTGCACAACTGCATTTAATTTATTTTTAGATTATCTTAGATAATAATATTTTAGTTCTTTTGAGTTATGTTTATCACATCTAAATAGAATATGTAAAATTTGAAATCAATTATGTATAAAATCATCTCAAACCTAAACGTAAACCAGTGAAGGCTGGAGCTTATAAACCAGTATTAACCTTGGAAACATATTCTGATATGGGTGTCATGGTGACACAGCAGGTATCATTGCCACCTTGCAGCTCCAGGGTCACCAGTTCGATCCATATATATGTATACATATATATGTATGTATGTATATATATATGTATATATATATGTATATATATATATATATATATATATGTATATACATATATATATATTCTTTTGAATTCTATTCCTATTTAATGTGTATTATTTCTTATGTGTTTTTTGTGTAATTGAGCTGCTGTAACGAGGGAAATTCCCCAGTGTGGGATCAATAAATTTTTTATCTCTCTTATCTCTTAATGTGTATGTGCATGTCACCCTGTGATGGACTAGCATCCAATTCATGGTGTATTACCACTCCATGCCTAGTATTCCTGGGATTAGGCTCCGAATCAACCACTACAGGATAAAGCAGTTAGTGAAGATGAATGAATGAGAATGAATGTTCTAATATGTGTCTAATACTGTTGCTTTGTGAGATATTAAGAGATATTAAAAGATATTACGATATTAAGCTTAAACAGAATGCATGAAACTAGGCCCAAAATTTGTCAGTGTTGCATGTCTATTCTTATGAAAACACATACAATATGGCCAAACCAAAAGCTGTAAAAATTCCCCCAAATCAGAGATTATTTCAAACACAGCTGATCATATTTCAGATTGTGTTTATTTTTATTGACTTCCATATCAACAATAAACATGGATAATTTTGGCAGTGGATTTGTTTTTACTGGGAAACGGCCCTGAGAGTGAAGCAATGAACTCCAGCGCTTTGTTCAAAGTGTTTGTGTGTCCTCAGGCATGAGTGACAGATTGACTGTAGCCAAAGCTAAAAGAAACACAGATCACAGTTGGCCATCGTGCTGATGTTACGTTGAAGAGATTGGCGTGTGAGTGTGTGAGCTTGTGTGTGTATTGGCTATTCGATGAATCCATTAAGAACAAAATAACAGCACTTTAATATCCACTTCTTTAAGTGCTGCTGTGTAACATTTTTAACCTAAGGATAATGAAACATTGATTAGCTATAAGCATAAGCATAACATTATGAAATAAATTAATTTTATCACCAAAATTAAACAAAGCACTAAAGTGCCAAGAGAATGCTTAAATGCTATAAAATATTATTCAAAATAGATGTCTTTAACAAAGTGACTATGAGATGTTTTTTTTTTTTTTGGTCAAGATATCGAAAGAACCAAAGTTTCAGTGGATGGTGGATGTGCACTGAGGCGCAGAGGACACTGGGAACACAAGCTAAGTGCTGTGGAGCTTTGTGATGCTGATATGATGGGATGGGTTCAGTGAGGCATAGGGTGGAGGAGTGCAGGACGAGGTGGCTTTTGGAACAAAGGGCCTGCTCTTCTCGAACAGAGCATGAAGGCCTCATTGGACGGGTTCGGGTCTCACTTCATGGCTGTTGTATGTTGGAGATTCACTGCCCATAATGAGCAGTTGATGGGAAATGAAAGTTTGATGGAGAAACAATACCTGTGGCCACAGTGGCGCTTCAGTGAATCTCAAGAGAACTTCTCCTCATTGACATGTCGCATGTTTTGCATCTTCCAGGACAGGCTAATATAATTCAGGTGCAATAACTAGAATGTAATGTAAGAATGTCAGAGACGTCATGAGCAAAACCTTTTTTTTTTTTTAAATTCTGGATAGTGTCTGATCATACTTCCTTGTATAATTCTGTAACTGCCAGAAATATCAGCACTGCTCTCTCTGCCAGTCAGTTCCACTCCCCTAATCACTGCACATGTCATTTTTCAAGAGCTTTACACTGATAATACTATCTCAAACTGCATGATTAGATCCAGCTTTGGGTGTTGTGTTTTATTTTTAAACCACCTGAAACTGCACAAACATCTAAAATATCTTGAGCATGCAGAAGTGTAATATGTGTGTTTGATTTGTTTTAAAAAATAAAGTGTGTATGCACTAGTCATCAAATTATTTAATTCTCAAAACATTGAGAATTAGTGACTGAGTTCCCGTAATAAGCACGTGTTTATAAATACACCGTAGTGTAGTATCCCCTAATGTGTGATAAAGTGAATTTGCCTTTATTTAGACATAATGTACAAAGCTGAATTAAGTCAATCCCAAAAAAGGCAAATTTTCCAGCCTTTAAGAAAAACCTTCGCTCTGATTGTGTTTCCAGACAATGTCAGGAAAGACTGTGGCCTTTAAGCACAATTAGTCCTGACTCATTCAAACCAAAACTGTTTCATATTCACAAGCGGGATATGTGTGAACTGCCAAATTGTGACTGTTTATATTATACTGCATTGAGTATTAGACATTATGATTAGTGGGACTAGGACTAGGCTGAATAGAAAATTCATCATGTTTTTTTCTTTCTTTCAGTAACAGGAAGTAATTTCTCTCCAGTGGACAAGACAGTGGATATCAAGAGTCCAGTGTACAAGACAGTGGATATCAAGTGTGCTGATACTGTATGTCTCCACTTGTGCAGTGGTGATAGGTCATTTCTTTATATTGTTACAGTAATGAAAATCAGTATTCAGTATTTCCATGGTAGTATTTTCTTATAATGATTTTATAATGATTAGTCTATTTCACTTGAATTAAATGGATTTTATCTAAATCTTAATAACAAAAAACAAAAAACAAACCATGTTAACTTAGACCTAATATGTTCTATCGATGGATTCAGGAATAAAATCTCCAGAATATTATTGTACACGTTTGAATAATAAACCTAATATTAGAATCATTCATAAAATAAATGTGAGCAGAAGAGGTTCTTTTGATCTATTTATTTATTAGATCTTTTTAGTTATAGGGGTCCTGGCTGTGCTCACGCACAAACGCACGCGCGCGCGCACACACACACACACACACACACACACACACACACACACCCACACACACTGTGCTTAGAACTTGCTTCTAGCAAGTCTAGGTTTCTCTTTCATGCATAAGCATATCAAACATAAAGTCAGTTAGATTTAGGTTTATTACTCAAAATGGCATGCAAATGAAAATACATTTTGACTTCATATTTTTTTCTTGAAAAATAAAAGCAAAAGGGGGTAAAAACTTTTTTAAAAAATTACTGCTACTGATGTGAAAATTTATTCACTAATATTTTAGTTCTAAAATATTACTGAACATTTTTTTACATCTCTGTTGAACAGAATGATAGAAATTACAGACATTTAAAGATGATAGTAATAATTATGCATTTTAGTTATGTTATATATTATATGATGTTTTATTCAAAAAGGGCTAATAATATTTGTCTAAAGTCTTTTATTTAAAAAAAAGAAAAAAGAAAGAAAAAACAAACAAACAAAAAAAACTTCATTTGACCTTTTGTGTAGAAATTTTAGACAGAAATGCCCGAGAAAACAGAAATGTGCTGCATATGACCTTCAGTATTGCTGGATAGGGAGTGATGGGACAAGACCTAAACAAGATATTATTTTTATTTTTTTATTTTATTTTTTATTATTATTATTGTTATTAATTTTTTTATACAACATTGCAGTGGTATGGAGGCACGTTATTTCATATATATTTTCAAAACCATCCTTAAATCAATGGTTTACGAGTTTGGACACCATAAATTAAAAAGTGTTTAGGACAGAAAAGGAATATCTCCAATCTGGCAACCCTGCAGGGGAAGGGCTTAGGTACACGTACACCAGCTGTAGCTTCTCTGTCTGTGATTGCTGCCTTTGAAGACCTTCAAGTTTTCACTGATGACTTAATTTGCGCGCAGAGAGCAACATGGCACAGGGTTCTCCATGTGCTCTTATTCTGTGCACATCTAAACCGATATAAATGTGAGCAGTAGTAGAGACGCCACTTCCTCCACTTTCTCATCCCCACGGTGCACTTTTCCACCTTTACCTCCCGACACCAGCTCACCTTCAGTTCCTTTTCGTTCACCTGCTCTTTTCGGGCTTGGCACCGCCGCACCACCAGCGCGCACTTTGGCACATTGGATGCACTTCAACATCGGAACAGGGGAAAAAAGTTTGTCTACTCTTTTTGAGTATTTTTTTTTTTTTTTTTTTGAGTTCTCTAACCACCAGGATGAGTGTCAAATCTGACTCCGAGACCAACAACAACGTAGTTGAAGAGGAGGTAAGATCTCGGTGCTGTCAAAGTAGGAGTTCTATATTTTTAGCGCGAAAAGAGCGTATATGTTTTCCTTGCGTGCGTTACTTTTGTATGTCGAACGGAAAATGGACTGTTAATAACTGGTTAGGATAATAGTTGTTGGCAGAATCCTGTAAACTGTCTACATTTGTGGCACACTGAAACTGTGCGTGTGTTAAATTAACACTTTTCCTTCCTTCAGGAAGAAATCCTTGTGTGCGTAAAACCATATTCAGTAATGAATGTCTACGAAGTTTAATCACTTAATATTTAAAACTATTTGTGTAGCTACTTCAGCCTTCCTGACTGCCCTTCTTTCTGTGCAATTTTTAATATTGTTCCTGGGTAGGATGTCCATGCCTTTTTTGTGCATTTAATTGAAGTTGCTAATTACATGTTTTCAATACAGAACAGCAGCTGCAGTCGGCTCTTATTTCAGTGATGAACTCGGTTCAAACTGTCACTGGTTATGTGGAATCAACTTCAACCCCCAACTTTACACGGTTACTTGGGTGTGTGGGGTTTTTTTTGTTTTTGTTTTTCCCTTTCATTAACAATAGCCAAGACATTATACTAGGCATAATGCGCACAAAGTCTGACGAACTTTCTAAACATGCCTGTTGCTTTTTTTATTTATTTTTTTAAATAAAGCCCTCTCTTTCATTACTGTTCTTTAAAATAATTCTGGTTTATGACTGTTCAGTGAGTCCATAGTGTGGCTCAAATCGCCCCCCCCCTTTCCTTTTTTTTTTTCTTCTCTTTTTAAAAAAAGGACAGCTAATCTCACAGCCTTAGCCCATGTAGCTGCCTTAGTCAAATCCTTTTAGTGTAGCTTCCAAGAATGGGTGGAAATATGCAGTCTTGCTGCACATCAAGACTTTGTAAATTTGAGCTTCCTTTTAACTTCTCATAGTGTATCAGTGCTTCAGATTAGAAGACTGGGAGAGTTATAATCTGTTTTTAGGTGGAGAATGACTGTTCTGTTGACCTCATAGCTGTGAGACAGAGGAAGGAAACCCCATCATGCTGTGTTTTTGTTGTCCACTAGCAGTCTATTGTAGAACAGAGCCTCCCACCGAGCTTGAAGTTGCACTGTTCAGTATACATGGCCGTTCAGACCTATGACTGCTGGTATTTCAAATTATAGAATGTCTTTGTTCTGTCTCCTTTTACTATCCATTTTATGGTAGGTTGACGTTGAAGTGGAAATGTCCTTTTGAGTGCATGCTAGATAGGGGTTACTGGTTTAACTATGTGTTTAGGGGAGACATCCCTTTTTTTTTTTAATACAGAACTTTTTCCATGTTACTATGCATTGTCTAATTGTTAAAAGAATAAAATGTTTAGTTATTTTGGAGGCTATGCTGTTTTAAACTCCTGCTTTGATAATTTCTTTAATTTCTTAATCTGTTCAGGGTTAAGTGTGAGCTATAAAATGGGTGTTTCTCTAACTTGACTTTGTCCAAATACTTCTAGCCTCAAACAATGCAGGAGGTTTGTTCTGCTCTTAAAATCAGCACTATACAGCTTATATTCAGACTGTTTCCTACACCTTCTCTCTAGGTGCGAACACTCTTTGTAAGTGGCCTGCCAACAGACATCAAACCTCGTGAACTCTACCTCCTATTTAGACCATTTAAGGTAAGAATGGATTCTATGGAAGTTGCTCTCATGCATTTTTTTTTTCCCATAACCAATTCCAGCGTTACTTTTTACAGCTGTTGTCTTTAACCAGAGTGTTTATAATTGTATTAAAATGACTTTGGGCACATTAAAATCAGATTGCATGAGTCACTTAATTGCTTCTCTATTCCCTTTTTCATTCATGTCCAAGTTTGTCATGAAACAAAATTTTATTTACTACAGCATGGGCTCTAAGTTCAGTTTTGCTCCTGATTACTTGGGGTGAATAAACCTGACCCTTAATTGGAAGGGAATATGTTCAATCACAATCACTTGTGTCAAAGAAATTGTACAGCTTGGTTTCTTGGTGGTTTCTTCATGCCTAATTGGATCTCCCCCCCCCCCTTTCAGGGATATGAAGGTTCTCTGATCAAGTTAACATCAAAGCAGGTGAGATGGTGATATCATGGCGGTATGTATGCAGGATAGTGTTCAGGCATAAACTTTAAAGCTTTTGTTTAGCATTGGTTCAATTTCAATGTGAGTGAGTGTGATTCATTTTTACAACTTTATTAAAAGTATATTTTAATATGGTAGGTTTGGACACCAACTTGTTCATCCTATGTAATTCTGGTGTTCTCTCTACCTTCAGGGTAAAGCACAAAATTGAACTGACTGTCCCTCCTTCTTTTCCAGCCTGTTGGATTTGTAACATTTGACAGTCGGTCTGGTGCTGAAGCGGCAAAAAACGCCTTAAACGTAAGTACTTGGTCATCTGTAAGCATTGTGTTGAATTATTGATCTTGGATGTGTTGCAGTAGGAGCACATATTCTGGTTTTCTATACATTATATTAAGATTTCGTTTCATTTGTGATGCTTCAGAGGTAAACTTAATGATGGGCTTTAGATATTTACATAATTTGTTTATAGTAAATGTTACAAAATGGCTGAATACCCAAGTTATGCAATCAGTGTGGTCCCAACAACCTTTAAAGCCTATGCAGTGGACTCTGGAGGGAGCATTCTCACCATGGCCATTTGTAAGGTCGTTCCAAACTAAATTGTTGAGCGTTTGCATTATAGGACCATTCATAGAAACCCACTTATTGATGCCTAAAAAAATATAATTTTGTGTTGCTTTGAATATTGATGGAAAAAACACCAGTGGTAATTATTGTAAGTCATGTTAAAGTATGACTCATACAAACATTAGTTAGTAACGGTGCAGAATCAGCAAAACCTAATTCTACTTTGGGCTATATTCTGGCCCATTAATGTCAGTTGCAATGCAAAATGATGCTGCATGGATAGTTTAACATTTGTATGCTTTATTTAATAAGTCTATGGGGAGTGGTGATTTTGGTGCAGTTGATGAATCGGCTTCAGCTGGGTGGACTCAAACTATTGCTCATTAGTCCCTTGTTTACATGTCATATGCATACATGTTTACATAACGCATGCTAATTTAAGCTGATACTGTATGTTGGGAATCCAATAAAAGGAAAGTATTCAAAAGTTATCCACGTTGTAAAGTTTTGGTGAAGCTGAGTTTGAAGTGCTTATGTCCAAGGTTGCTGAAAATGGAGATTATCTTTGGGGCCCAAAATGGTGAAGGAAAAAAGTTAATGCAGTAAGAACTTGAAATAAAACAATCAACTGACGATGTGACTTCAGCTGAGAAAATAATGGTTCAAGTTTATTTGCAATCCTTTGTTTTTATGGCTGTTAATGGTATTTGAGTATGTAGAAGTGTACAGGTTTTGTATAAACTTGTTTAGGCTGAAATTGGGTAAATCTTTCTATCTTCACTAGCTAGTGAACTGTCTAGGGATTTGTTTTATTTGTTTATTTATTTTATATTAATTGTAGAACTTTTTAGGATGGGTCAGTTTAAAGCTTTGTTTAGAAATGTCAATACATCTCTTGAACAAATCTACAAATTCTTACTTCATATAAACAAAACAGCTGAAGAACTTGAACTGAAAAGCAGACTACCAAAATGAATGCATCTTTTATGCTGTGAAGTTATGTAACATCTGAAAATAAACAGTGATGTACATGAGTCTTTGAGTAGGCCGTCTGTCTAAAACCCCACATCCCTGGTGTATCTTGGATGCAGATGCATCAATTGAAGGACTGATGAGCTAAAAGATCCATGTCTGTACCTCTGACTCACATTTACCAATTACATTTTAACCCTAAACCCCTTCGATATTCCTGTATGAGGTTTGTATGTAATTGACTTTGCTTGAGCTTTTTATTACCTATAAGCTGCTACCTCATTTGAGATTGACTTTAGGGATTCAAACTGAGAATTTGTTAAAATGAAGTGCAGACATTTACACATGCTCCAACCAGAAAAATCATAGATGCAGAAGAAATTTGTGACTAGTGAGCTGTGGAATTGACTACTTGTACAAAACTGAATAAGTGCTAATAGCTGTATGATTACATATGGCTACATGATTATTTTTTTTTTTAAATTTGAGGGGGGGCTAGCTAATGGTCTGCTTTACCAATTCATGACCAGCTAGGCTTGGGCAAAGTGAACTTACTAGAAATAATGGCATAATCAGTATTTTTAGTGGTTGAGGTCCATCTGCTCAGTATTTCTCTTTTGTTTGTCTGAATGTCTGTGATCAGGTGACATTAGGACACTGCCTTTGGCTACCCTTAAAGAGAGGGATCCTTCAGAGTTCTCACTATGGGGAGCTTGGCCTTGGCAGGGAGGACAGCATAGTGTTCACTTTTAAAATGGGCCACACCAATTACTTGCTGTTCTGCCTGAGATTTGCTCGCTGTGCCATTTTTGGCAACTTTGACATGTTTTATCCAGCTAAAGTATTGACCATATTTTGCTTTGGACTAACAACCCATTTTCCAGCTTACAGTATCTATTCTAGTACTATAGCTCTTCTGTCAAGTCCAAGAATCTTTCACCTGCATGTGGACACCAGCTTAGTGCACTCTTGCACATTCTGCTTCATTGTCAGGCACAGCCCACTCGTATTATTGTATCCCCCACCTTGTGTCTCCAGGGTGTTCGATTTGACCCTGAGAACCCGCAGACCCTCCGTTTAGAGTTTGCTAAAGCCAACACGAAGATGGCAAAGAGTAAGCTGATGGGCACGCCGAACCCCACAAATATCCACCCAGCTCTAGGGGCACACTTCATAGCACGGGACCCATGTAAGTGTACGGCCACATGGTAGCTTTCTCACAGCACATGCAAACATGCTGTCGCCTATAGCAGGGGAACAAACTAATTCACCTCCAGCACATGCATGCTTCATTGGAGCACTGACTGCCAGTTCAATGACGTTTATGCATTCAGTGTTTCCACTTCACACCACAACTGTTCTGATGCTCTGAATAAAACCTAAGCTTCTTGTCACATCCTATTTGCTTGGACAATTTTGAAAGATAAAAGCATAAATATTCTCATTCACTTAGTATTGTGATTGTGGGCTTATTCTGATTCTGGTTAGGATTGGGCATGGATTCAGTTTTATACAAAGGTCTGTGCATGTGTGGTGTGGCTTGCTGTGCTTCCTCAGATGACCTGACTGGGGCAGCACTGATTCCAGCATCTCCAGAGGCCTGGTCTCCATACCCTCTGTACACAGCAGAGCTGAGCCCAGGGCTGCCCCACACTGCCTTCACCTACCCTGCAGCAGCAGCAGCTGCCGCTGCCCTCCATGCCCAGGTGCCTTTTTTTTTTTTTTTTTTTTTTTTTTTTAAAATATATAAAGTAATAGGAGAAATACACTACTCTGGTATGCACACTTTGATTCAATTTGAATAAGGCAAGGCAATGAGAAGTGATAACAGCAGGGCTTCCTATTAAAATGTACAGATTATAAAACTCCTTTAAGAAGGAAATCTGACAGTGTAGCAAAAGATGTTTGTTCCCAGGCAGCTGTGTCTAAAATTTGGTGCAAGTATAAACCAAATAGGAAGGTTCTAAAAGGAAAACACTGGTAGACCAAGGAAGAGGGCAAGTGTCAGGATGGAAAACAAAAGCAATATTACTTAAATATAAAATGCACAACAAAACATGTCTGGTGCCGTTCTAATGAAACAAAGATGACTGCCTGAAGAAAACAAATTTCCCCACTCACTTATGATATGGGGTTTCATGTCAGGTAAAGGACAAGGGGAGACTTCAATGCACAGGTGTACATTGAAGCTTTGAAGATTTAGAATTTTCTTTCTTAGAAAATGGGTTTTGTGGTCATTTTTCAGGATGATTCATCTTGCCACAGCAGAGTGGTGAAGCTTTTCTTCAGGAAACGCATATCAACTTGACCTGGCCAGCCAACAGTTCAGATCTCACTCTGATTAAAATTTATGGTGGAAACTTAAATTGGCCCATGACGGCTCAATCCTGCAAAGCTGAGCTGTTAACTGCTATTTGAGAAATTGAACCAGCTTGATGGAGATCACACTGAGTGATCCCATAATTTTTCCAGGGGTTATAGGTTTTAATAAACATGAAATGCTGGGTGAATGATGGTTCAGGCTCTTTCATCTACCCTTCCAAAAGCATGCTAGTAGGTGGACTGGTTACTCTAAATTGCCCTGAATGGTCCTGTCCATGGTGTGGAATCATTGAAAATGATTGCTTCTTGCACTAATATTATAATTGGACTCTAACGTTTGGTAGGAAAAAGTATTTAGTGTCTTAAACCAAATTAGCTGCAAATAATGGCTTTTGTATTTTATGCATAAAATCATGAGAAAATCAGTTATCCTCAGTGTGCATACAGAGCATATTGGCAAGCAATTGTCTTGAATGTTCTTACATTTTTTTCTTCCTTGTAGATGCGTTGGTATCCAGCAACAGAGTCCTCCCAACCTGGATGGAAATCAAGGCAGTTCTGTTAAAGATGGTGTGCATCATTTTTTTTTTTTTTTTTTTTTTCTTTTCATTAAAAAAAAAAAAAATTGCTCATGCTTTTAATCTTCTACATTTTCTTTTAATATAGAGAAGAAAGGTGACTTGCTTCTATTGGAGTGAATCTGTTGCAGCCCATACTTGATTCAGCCTGGCTCTTTAGGTTGTGAACATCTCTCCATCTTTCTGCTGAACAGGAGGCTCAGAGGATGCAACCATACTAGCACTTGCCTTAGTTCTGTTAAAATGTTTTGAATAAGGAGATTATAATGGAAATGAAGTTGTAAGGCTTTTTTGTTTGGTTTTTTTTATTTATTTTTTTTTTTTTATTTTGGTCATGAACTAGGTAAATGGTTCTTGTGCCCCCTTGTCATATGTATTGCTCCTTGGCTTGTTGTAATCTAAGCATTTGTTTGTTACCTTAGTCCTTTGTGTGATATTAAGTAGTGGCCAGCTCGGTTTAGAAGGGTTTGGTGTCTGCCCAGACAGCTTGTGCAAGCTGTGATTATGCATAAACTATTATTTTAATGTGCCATCTTGTCTAGGCTTGTGAACGTTTCCATGTAAGACAGCTTGACCTTGCCAAATACAGACAATCCAAGTGTAAAGTAGTCTATATGGGGAGAAAAGTGTGCAATTAAGTATTCTAAGTTATTTTTTGTTTATTTACTGATTTAATATCCTATAGAACAGTTGTAAAACTGTGTTTTTCCTTTGTTAGATTTGTCATGCTGACAAGTCTAACACTTTGTGGGTGGCAGATTTAACTGTTAACATTAGCTTGCTGTAGAAGGATGTATGATGGTGCATGAAGATAAAATTATGCATGAAGGGGTTTTAATGGATTATAGTACATATGGTCAATACTGACCTTACATTTATTTGTTAAGTCTGTAAAATTGTATGATGCAGTATTAAAACATGTTAATGCATTACACTGATGTTCTTGCTTATTTCTGAGTAAAGGAGTGGGTTACTATAACTTTCCTATTTGTTTTATGTGCAAGCTAAGTGGTGCCCTTTGGAGCAGGAATTCTCAATCATCTGCCCTGCAGAGTTTCAGTGCCATGGTCAAAACCATGTGATCTCATCAGTTAATTACCAGGCACTTTCGTGAGTGATCAGGAGTGCTGTAGTGTAAACTTAAAACTGTGCATAACTGTGGGTTCAAAGATCCAGCGAAGGAAAGCAGGCAGCCAGTCACCACTTCTGGAGGGGCTGCAACTGAAGCTCTATCTCCAGGAGCCCAGTTGGTCGCGGCTGTTGTGAATCCAGTGGGCAAAGCTGCCCTCTAGCGGTGAAAGAGGAGGGTTGTGGTTACTTTGAGGTAGCAGAGAGGAAGTTCACATGTAACTGTTTTTGGGTTACAGTGATGGAAATCACAATCCAGAATTATTATAATTCCAGGTTATTTGTAGTTATTAGCTTTAACAGTAATGACTCCTTAACATTTGTGTTCTCAGTGAAAAATGTAAAGCTTTATTGTGCCAATAAAATATCCAAATATTATAGTACACTTAATGTACTCCAATTACATTAATTGGAGGGGGGGGTCTGCAGATATTTCTTTAGTTTGGTGGGTCCCTGGCTCCAAATTGTTTGTGAACTCCGGTGTTAGAAAGGACACAACCTTGCCACAGTTTATGAAGGGTACTGGTTTTGATAGCTAAGATGTTGCATTAATAAATTCTGATGCAATTTTAAATACTTGTACTAAGATAATGCCTAATTAAATCTAATTCATAGGTGTTTCATATAGGTGCCAGCAAGGTGGGAACAATACTGTTTGATTTGTTTTATGGGCATCCAAGGTCAACGGTTTCAAAGGTTTTCTTCTGTAGCACAATTTTTATCCCCCCCCCCCCCCCCAATAAAATGCTGATTTCAAAATTGTCACTCCTGTACTGGAAGGACTAACTCTGGTCTTGGAATCTCTTCCTGTAACGTCTAACAAATGTTACTAAACCCATTAGTTACCAAGAGGCTGTAACCTCAGATCTCAGGCATGTAAATTGCCAATGCCCAATAACTAAAGGATAGGACAATATAATTAATGCTCCTCTGGCTGCAGGCTCACTCTACTTAACCCCTGACCAACTTGTGGAATTTGAACTCACAAGCTCATGGTTAGGATGTGCTATAGGCAGCTAGAGACAAATTTCTTAAAATGAAGTGGAGGCCAGTTTTAGGTATTCTGTAACATATAAGTAAATCAATATTACTATGCTTCACATGTTACCGTACTTAATACATCAACAGTATACAAATACTAAAAATATACAGTAGCCCAATTTGCAAGTCATGATGCTCCCATATACACACTATGTGGACACCTGACCATCACATCAGATGTGGTTCTTCAGCTTGTTGCAGCAAAGTTGGTAACACAGTTGTATAGGATGTCTGAATGCTGTAGCATTACACTTTCCCCACACTGTAACTAAAGGGTCCAAACCTGTTCCTGCATGACAATGAATTCCATGAAGATATGGTTTGCCATGGCTGGTATGGAAGAACTTGAGTGGTCTGCACAAAGCCCTGAATTAAACTCCACTGAACACCTTTGGTATTAACTGGAATGCAGACTGATTATATATTGTATGGATAGACAGATAGATATGTTGCAATGGGAGGGAGTGGGCATAACATTAATCACCACTTGGTTTGCATTTGTAGTTGTTATAGGAAAAACGAGGTTAGGAAATAAGGGAAAAGGAGCTCAACTACACTCTCTAAACTTTGAAACAGCATGAAATAAGTGTTACCACACATTTCCAAACATACACTTGTTTCATCTCCTTGCATAGCTGATAAAGGACAACACGAATTTGCATTGATACCGATTACCCCTACTACCCCTCCCCTCCCCGCCCCACCCCGCCCCACCCCTCCCTCCCCTCCCCACCCCACCCCTCCCTCCCTCCCCTCCCTCCCTCCCCTCCCCACCCCACCCCTCCCTCCCTCCCCACCCCACCCCTCCCTCCCTCCCCTCCCCGCCCCACCCCTCCCCTCCCCACCCCTCCCTCCCACCCCTCCCTCCCTCCCCTCCCTCCCTCCCCTCCCTCCCTCCCCTCCCCACCCCTCCCACCCCTCCCCCCCCTCCCACCCCTCCCACCCCTCCCCCCCTCCCCCCCTCCCCCCCTCCCACCCCTCCCACCCCTCCCCTCCCTCCCTCCCCTCCCCACCCCTCCCCCCCTCCCCCCTCCCCCCCCTCCCCCCCCTCCCCCCTCCCCCCCTCCCCCCCTCCCCCCTCCCCCCCCCTCCCCCCCCTCCCCCCCTCCCTCCCCACCCCACCCCACCCCTCCCTCCCCACCCCACCCCACCCAGCCCTGCCCCACCCCTCCCAAATGGCTTCCTATTGCAGTAAATATGATGACGAAGCTATTGTTGTTGTTTTTTTTATCACTATAATATAGCACAATTACTCAACTCAAAAGATCTGCCAGATTCGTTTGACTAATCTGTTTAAAGTTTAAAACCCTCCCAAATTAAAATATAATTTATAATAGTTCCGTGAACACGTTGTTAATTTCAACCAAATAAGCACGTGCATCTTATATGGGGCTAATTACGCATCGGCTTCTGATTGGTCAATCTGCTAGGCCAACGAGAGCAGCCCGAGGTCAGGTAGAGTTAAATTGCACGCAGGTATCGCGCAGATGTTCCTAATGAGTGCTGATTTTTTCCTCCATAGGATTTAAGTACGTCTTATGGTGACGGAAAGTCTGTTGGTGTTTTAGGTAATTCTCTGACAATTCTACCATGGCGTTTTCTCTGGTGAGTTTTTATTTTTATTTTTATTTTTAATTTACTTTAAGAGAAACGTTGTCTGGTTTCGATAAAGACAACTCCAAGAGGGTCCTTTTTTTGCGCTTGGTGTTCGCGCCCAGTTCATGTGTTTGTGTTGTCCGTCATGTCGTTATCCATAGCTTTTGGCCACCATATTGGTTCGTTACTATCACTTCTGTAAATTTTTTTCTTGGGTGGATGCAATAATAAAAAAAAGACTTCAAACGCCATGGCCTTGTTTGTCAGAAGTTTAGGATTTTCAGAAGTTAACGTGCACTAAGTAAAGCCACCCAACTACTTTCTAACTTTTTTTGGAGTGGTTCTACCATGGGATTTGGCCGTCCTGTTTTTTTTGTTGTTTTTCCCCCCTCTTCCCCTTAAGGTCCAGTTATTTACCTTCAACTACTTCAAAGGTGCACTTCACGTTTTCATAAATATGCACTAAAGGTACAAAAGATTGGTGGGACTACCCAAGCACCAAGAAAAGTACCTTTTTTATTTTTGTGAGTGTAATGTTACTTTTTGCTTGCTTTCTTTCAGCGAGAGAATCCCAGAGCCCTTAACCGTTGGGATTCAGAGACACCAGCCTTGTCCACATGCAGTAATGCAGACATCTTTCGCAGGATGAATACTATGCTGGGTAACTCTCTGGACCTCACCGGGGTGTGCACCACTCCCAGTGCCAAGACCAAACGGGATTCCTTGATGGGTAATTTGCTGTCAATTAGAGCTGGATTTTATACACCATAACTCTTGTGTGGAAAGAGTTTGCTGTAGTTTGGAATGAAACATTACTGGCAAAATGTATAGTGGAACTATTTAGTGCTGTTTGTAGTGATAAATCTTGCTTTGCCAATGAAACTTACTTAACTATAAGAAATAAAGGAACCAGACTGTGCTTCCTTGTTGCTGGCATCACTCCATCAAGGGTGCAGCCTTTGCACCTTTAGTATGCATCCTTCACCTGGGATTGTGAACATAGTGTAGGTTTAAACAATTTATGATTCATAAGTGAACCTAAATAAAACAACTTTATGGATTTACTCTAAACCCTAATTAGAGATCCATGCTAAAGAGGGGGGGGGGGACATGTACACATTATAGCACTCCTGTAAGAAGTTGGTACACTACTACTGGTACTTTATTTTGGTGCTGAATTGGCTGTATATAAACCTGTAATTGAAGCATTGGGTTTCCATGTATAGGCTGTAATAGGTTTTCTTTTTGGTCATGGAAGATCCCAGCAAGATGAGCCTTAGAAATATTAGGAAGTCAAGTTGGGATATTATTTATGAATTGCATGCATTTCATGTAATGAGAAACTGCACCATTGTTTGCCTTGTTTGGTGTTTCTGTTCTAGTAAAACTTGTCCTCAGAAGGTTTTGAGCATCATTGTCTGACGTTATTATAGGATAACGTGTGTGTGTGTGTGTATATACAGGTCCTGGAAAAGAATTTCCTAAAAAGTAGGAACCTTGACTTAATATCTCTTCACTGTGTAACTAGTTGTGTGGGTTATTTTTTTTTTTTTATTTATGTATCTCCGCCCCTGGTTACTTTTAGTTTAAGTATGCAAATTGCCTCATCTAGTGCTGCATTGGTCATGCGACGTTGAGTAACCGAGACATGCGCTGATGCTGCTGAATCAGGCCTGGAACTGCTGGATGGTATCCAGCTCAGAGGGAGCGATGCAGCGCTTCCATCCTTCAGCCTCTGATCACGCAGCCTCTGGCTGCCACCATTCTGTGATTTGCCAGGCATTTCTTCCATCTCCTTTTCTCCCTAGCCTGCAGCTCCTGCTTCACTTCCACTGCCTCAGTCCAAGGACGGCAGCCCTGGGGAAGGTTGCACAGATTGTTAGCTTGCAGGAGAATTTGAGAGGAATTCGGTGGTGTCTTCAGGGCCGTGGGCTGATCATTAGCAGCGTAGTGCGAGGGCATCGGCACCTTGGTCACATGTCGCCGCATGGCATCTGCAGCGGCCTCATGTAGTCCGGCTTGCCAGCTTGCAGATTTATTCTGTGACAGAGCTTAAAGGGAATCAGTGTTTATCAGTAGGGTGTAGAGGCTGTTTTTTAGCTGTGGGTTTTTTTTGTTGTTTTTAAAATACCCAGTAGCTGATGCAGAGCATACACATACTTTTGTTTTTCCTTTCTCGGTTGCATCAACAGAGCGTGCGGACTCTGATCTGTGTGCCGTCCGGAGCAGGATGCTTTTCCCCAGCAATGGGCAGGAGTCATCTCGTGCTCTACCCGATGTCACTGAGCTGGGCCTGGGCCTGCAGTCCCTCAGCTTATCTGGTTGGGAGAGGCCATGGAGCAGCCATGACTCGGAGTCATCAGCCCCAAGCAGCAACCCCTCAAGTAAGTCATGTTTTCTAACCTCTGTTTCTTGGATATTTTCAGCTATTGGGTCATTTCTTTCCTTATTTGAATATATGTAAAAGCACTGCTGTGGTATTTATCCCATTTTCATTATGTTGTAGCTTCAGTTGTTAAAATTGAGACTGGACCATGTCACTCTTGTAAACCAGGGATTGCCCATAATGTGTAACAGTTTGTTTGAAAAGTTAATTCTTGTTTTTAACATTTAAGATGTTAATTTTTTTTTCTTTTTGATCTATAGATTGAGATGTTTTGTTCATGTCTGAGCTATTAAACTGTCTTCACAGTGGTTATTAATGATGCTGATTTTAAGTGGTTCAAAATATAGCTTATATAGTGAGTCTGAGCTGTCAGATTCCCTGCCTGCCTCATGCCCTGCCGAGTCCTAGTAATAGTACGGCACTCTCAGATGCTGTTTTTCTTCATGTGCTTTTGTTTTTACCGTCAATATCTGTTAAATGTTTCCTTTACCCCAGTAAATTTAATGATCAGAATTTAACTAGTGTCTGGTCACAGTCCACCTTTGAGTTTGAGTCGGCCACTTGTCCAACAAGGGGCCGAGCAGGACTCGTCAGTCCTTAATGGCTGAGTCTGGCCGAGTCCAGAAAGTAATTAAAATGAGAATTTGAAATTATAAACTCAACACTAAGATGTTAAATTAATATTTTAATCTGTAGAAACTAGTGGCAACATAAATGTAACAAAGTGCCACTATTGCATCTTGCAGGAAAAGGCTTATAGAGCTATATGTAGAACTTTTTTATTATACAAGTGTATGAAAATACAAATGAACTGGTCTTATTGTATCTCAGTTGTCCGCCAGTTAAAGTTGACATTTTGCATGAATACTTGGCCAGACCTGCATTTTGACGTGTATTTGACTATCCAAGTGTAATAAGCCGCTAAAGAGAACTCCATTCGGTACTTGAACGATGAAGCGGCTTTCTGTGCGGCCTTCTCAACTGTGTGCACAGAAAGCCCTTGGTCAGGCAGGGAGGCGTTCGTTAATTTCTTATCTTTGGTTTTATTTTGTTGTTTCATGTTGCACATAATGCAGACTCTACCGTACTCTAGGAAGTTTGAGTACAAAATTGAGTGCATGGCTAGTCTGAGTTCATTCATAATTGGTTATGAGTCTGGGTTCGAATACCCCAACTCTAGTACTTACATTAACATGAGTGCTGTTTTGCAGTGCTTGGGATGTTGGGAAGCCCTCTGGGCCAACTTCTGAACAAACCTCAGGGCTTAATTACAAATGAGCCCAATACAGGCACTTCAGACTTCCTAGAGAAGTTTCCAGCCTTGGCACGTTTGAACTCCCGTTCACTGCTGGGTTCCCATTCCAGCAGCCCTGTGGACTCTGAGACTAGTGGCTTTAGCTCTGGCTCTGATCATCTTTCTGATCTGCTGGTGAGTTGGTTGTGTACTTTGAATAGTGTTTAATCTCAAAAATGGCCTTATGATCTTTAATTTGACTTTACCATTTGTGTAATCCTTGCTTTTTCTCTGTGTAGTCCTCTTTGAGGATCTCCCCCTCTATGCCCTTCATGCCCAGCATGCCGAAAGATCCATTGAAGCTTGGTCTCGGCTCCCGTCTGGACCATGACAGTTCTCCCTTGACCCCTCCACCCAGTGCTCCCCCAGGCAACAGTGTGTCCCGCCGCTGGCCTGGAGCCTCAGTCTGGCCCAACTGGGACCTGCTTGAGACCCCAGATGGCCCGTTCAGCATTGAGCGGGAGGCTCGCCTTCACAGACAAGCTGCAGGTATGCCATGTGATTTAAAAGGAGTTTATAAATATTTGCATTTTCTGACTGTCTAGTGTAATTTTTATGCTGGCTAAATATTGGGAACTGACTGGGGTCACACTTTACCCCATTGAACTGAAACTTGTCACTATCATGCAAACATGTATCTCCTACTAACAAGAACTACAAACAAGCATGGTGTGATTTAGTGCAACCCTTACTGTGATTAGGCTCATCCAGCAAAGCCCTGTAGATAATCAGGGTAATGTAGCTTCCAATTTCTTCTGTAAATTGGATTTCTTTCTTGGTTCTCTGGTCTTTACACTGATGCTGGTTTGGTCTAACCTTTCATTAATATGATGGTCTCTGATCTTGCCTTCATATACCAGCAATTAATGAAGCCACCTTCACATGGAGTGGCCAGCTTCCATCCAGAAACTACAAAAACCCTGTTTACTCCTGCAAGGTCTTTCTTGGAGGAGTTCCTTGGGACATTACTGAGGGTGAGGCTTTTACCTGTAAAAGATGTATCTAATTTAATTGTGTTGTGCTGCCTTGTGATTTTTGTTTTCTGTTTTCAGCTGGCTTGATAAACACATTTAACTGTTATGGCCCACTGAGTGTGGAGTGGCCTGGTAAGGATGGCAAGCATCCTCGCTGCCCTCCCAAAGGTAATATGCCCAAAGGTAATGCAGTGGGTAGGTTATTCATTTCATTCCAGCACTCGGAGTTGGTTTGCACCAGCGGTTGGGTGAGAGGCACTGTGGTTTTGGATAACTGATATTTGGAATTAGAAATTCACATGAAGTCCATGGGATTTTGCAAACACTGCATGTCCTACAGTAGCTGCACTTGTCAAACCTGCATGTGGTGTGGTTTTTATTACCCAAGAGTGTATGCAAGACTTTATTCCTTGATGTATTTAGTTTCTAGTCTTCTGGCCAGTGATCATCCAGTGGCTTTTTTTTTTTTCCCTTCAGTTTTTGAGGATGTCCATATCTGTTCAGTGACTGAGACTTGTCTGTTGTAGGTTATGTGTACCTGGTGTTTGAGTCAGAGAAGTCTGTGCGTGCACTGCTTCAGGCCTGCACTCAGGATCTGCTTCATCCAGAGGGCTACAGCGAGTATTATTTCAAAATGTCCAGCAGGAGGATGCGCTGTAAGGATGTAAGCATGGCTACATTGGTTCACTTTTGTACAAGCTTTTTATTGACCTGCTCTACCTGTATGTAGAAGTAAAAATTGAAGTTTTGTGGCTTTTAGTAGGAATGCTAGCCTTGGGCCTGTTCACACTGGGCCATTTTTTGTAGCATGTTAAACAGTCTGTTTTCAAGGTGTGTTCAAACCCATGCGTTAAACATGGGTGATGTGCTGAAAGTGCAAATTCACTCCCTGACTGTAGGTGGTGCCTATTGAAAGGCAGAAATACCCCGGTAAACAAGGTGGTGCTGCACAACCTTGTTTCTGACACCTGGTTATCACCTGAAGAAGAGATCCAGTATCTATGTCTTTAGGCTGTTCACACAGTTTTTGCCAACTCACTAAAGCATGTATGCACTCTTGCAAAATGTACCGTAACTTTCGGACTATTGAGCGCACCTGAATATAAGCCACACCCACTAATTTTAAAAAGAAGAATTTTTGTACATATATAGGCCGCACTTGTCTATGAGCCGCAGGTGTCCATGTTGTAACATGAGATATTTACACAAAGATGTTACAAAGATTTTTTTAACTTTTAATTAAATACGTACCGTAAATGCTTTTTTCCGAACAGTGCCTGTAACATGGCTGGTTAAAAAAATAAAAAATACAGTTGCCTACCAGGAAAACTCATTGATCGCTATCTTCCTCCTGCGCACTAAAACCACTAAAGTCGTCTTCAGTGTCAGAATTGAACAGCCTCAGAATTACCGGTACTTCGTCACACACTTCCTCAGTCTCTCTTTTGTTGTCGCTCTCAATGTCACTTACGTCTCGAGGCAAATTCGCCCTTGAGCTTGTGCTGTCCTCTTCATCACGCAGCAGTCCAGCCTTTCGAAACCCGTTGGTGATAGTAGATTTTGACACTGCTCCACGCTGTTAGGATCCAGTGGCAGACTTGACTAAAAGTTGCTCTTTGCATGCTATTTCCTTCTTCGACAGCCAGATCGATCGCCTTTAACTTGAAAGCTGCATCATATGCATTTCTTCGTGTGTTTTCCATGATGAGGGTGTGTGCATGAAGCGCAAAATGACTGATATGAAGAATTTAGTGTGAGTGCGTTTGATTTAATTCGAACAGTTTCATTGGTCCACTGTTACCTGTTCGGTAATTTCATTGGTCCAATGTGGCGAGGCTAAATGTTTTGGCGGCATGAAGCTCGTTGGCCCATTTAAAAATCCATAAATTAGCCTCATCATTGTTTAAGCCGCAGTGTTCAAAGCGTGTGAAAAAAGTAGCGGCTTATAGTCCGGAAATTACGGTAAGGTATTTTGTGACTTGGCCACTGCAACAAATTTTTCTTTAAAACTAAATCCTTAATGTTCTAATTTTACAGTATACTCTTTTGTAGTGATTTGAATTGTCACAGCAATAGCATTCACATACTTGTGGGAAGACCCAATTTTATTTTTAAATTCTTTGGGAGGGGGTGTGTAAGGCAACTATTGTGCCCAAAAATCTTAGTGTTCCTGCAAACTGAAGATTGAGGTTTTTTTTGTGATCAATATAATACGATGCAATAATGGGGCTCCTGGCCGTTTTGAATGAGGTCAAGAATACTTGTATGCAAATGTCCCAGGTGCAAAATAAATCCAATGGACTTGGTGGATTATCATTTGCAGGGAAGAGGCAAAAACAAACACTAAGGATTAAGGATCATTTAGAACATATGTTTGCATTTTGTCAAACAGCCACAAAATACTATTCAAGTGTATTTATTTAGTGTGTAATCTTGACTGGAGCTTTCAAAGGATACCTTGTTTGTGGGTGGAAGGATTTATTAGCAGTGAGTGGGGTTTTTTTTTTTTTTTTTTTTTTTTTTTTTTTAATTTTTAAAAAATTTTTTTTTTTTATACAGGATTGTCACTTATGCACTCACTGAAATGGTGGGTGCTTGCATCTTTTTCTTTGTCGGCAAGACAGTTTTGTACTCTCATGCCATCAAGTTGTACTTTTTATGTAACTTCAGCAGCTCCAGGCACATGAACAAAAAAAAAATCCTGAACCCCTTAAAGTTGAAATTAGACTTTGACTACGCATTTTTTACGCCTGGTGTGAACACTCTCCTTGACAGCCATTGGGGCATTAAACGGACAGTTTTGCATGCTATAAAAACTGTTCTGGTGTGAACAGGACTTTAAGGCTATCTATAAGTTAGTGTGCTGTAAAACAATGAGACAATTTTCATTTACAAAATGTGCTTAAACTTGCAGCCTCTCCCACCCATATGACTCAACAATTTTGATTACCTCATTCTGTACTTCAGCATAATCAAATTCTGTCCAGTCAAATGCTTTCTAGATTGAGGTTTCCACCCCAACATAAAAATCCATGGTACTAATGGCTTAGCCTGGGCAGAGTGGTAAGCTGAATGATGGATTTACAAAGGGGGAGGAGCAACTGTCTCTCCCTGACTACTTCTTTTAGTGGAAATTGCATCAACATGTTAAATAACGCTGCATGTTTCAAGCCACTTCATGGGGCCTTTTAATCATGCTAAATCTGAAAGTGCCCTGCCACAAACGTCAGCTTTTAGCTGACTTTACTCCTTGTCTCATGTATGCTGTCGTCACTTGCTATATGGCTTTTTTGAGACATGTTGCCAAACTGGACCTAGAATAGATTAACCATATAAAAATCATAATGGTCACCTGAATTTAAGATAAGTCTGCAGGAGAATGGTCAAGCTGAGGAAAAACTTAAGTACAAGTGGTACATTTGTTCTAATAAGGTTGTATAGCTAATAATATAGATGTACACTGTGAAAGTTTGCACATATGACCTTGCTTTCTGAACATTGTGTTCTGGGTGTAGTATCCATGTGATTAGGTTTCCACAAACATTAGGCCACTGGTGTATCTTTTAAGACTTGTATCTCTCTTGTGGATAACACCACTTCATCCTGTGTCTCCTAGGTGCAGGTGATCCCATGGGTGATCTCGGACAGTAACTATGTTCGCTGCCCTTCTCAGAGACTAGACCCCAGTAACACTGTGTTTGTAGGAGCTCTGCATGGTATGCTCAATGCTGAGGCTCTGGCCAGCATTATGAATGACCTGTTTGGAGGAGTCATGTATGCTGGGATCGACACGGACAAGCACAAGTACCCGATTGGTGAGATTCCTAAACACTAAGGCCAAGTCCTGTGAAAATATGGAGAAGATTCCATGTGGGAGCACAGTGCTTGTGAAAGAATATGCAAAATACCGAGTGTACTGAAAATAACTTTCCTTAGTTGTGTGAAGAAAATGTACCCTACAGAAAAGCGAAACCATGCTAATCACTTGCTCTCTTTGCTGAAACAACCTTTTAAGGGTATTGCTTTTTGAGAACTGAATAGTGTGCCAGATATGTGATCCACCTTTTTAAAGCAGTCCATGCTGTTGCATTGCCTTTTACTGTGCAATTCTGTTTAAGATGTTTAGTCTTGAAGACTTATTTTATTTATTTATTTATTTTTTTAAAGAAGTTTATGTAATTCCGTTGCTTTGCATGTCATCAGGATGTTGCAGTCATGCCACATTGAAATGCAGTCACTGTTGGTTTTGTTCCCTCCCACTGACATGATACAGGAGCAGTGGCATTGTTTTGCTTTGTCATTTCTGTAAATCACTAAAGCAATTTAGGTATTGTAAATCATGCTTTTTGACTGAGATGGCATTTTGCTCTGGCATGGAGTCTTTGTATGAAATCAGTAGTTTCATGCAAATGTGTTTATGGTATTAATACTCCTGGATAACAAGGGAGTAAAGGATACATTTCTGGTCAATCCCAGTTATGTTTTGAGCTGGTCCAACTTCACTTGTCCCCATCTTTCATTGATGTGCCCAGTGTACGTTTGGCTGTTTTAATTTTCTTGTACTGTGGAAAGCATGCAGTGTGGCGTGAACAAGTGCAATGTGAATTCAGAGTTGATTTTAGTGTTTGTTGCTCCTTACGGTTATCTTTTGTGAGACACAAGACATGCCAGACACTGAGCAAAAACCAAAGGACTGAAATATCTGGGTTGTGACTTGTGTTCAGATTTTAAGGGCTTGTACTCACCCCACATCCTATTCTCCTCCCCCAGGGTCTGGTCGTGTAACCTTTAACAACCAGCGCAGTTACCTGAAGGCTGTTAGTGCTGCATTTGTTGAAATCAAGACACCCAAATTTACAAAAAAGGTACATAATACAGCTGTTTAAGTTTACTGTGTTAGTTTGTGCTTGTGGTCTGTGAATACTTCAGTTTTCATTTATGTGAAGTCTGTTTAAAAAAAAAAATTAAATGTCCAGTAAAATTTGAGTAACAGGAGGGTCTGTTCATTTTAGGTTCAGATTGACCCATATCTGGAGGATTCCATGTGTCAGGTGTGCAGCCGTCAACCTGGACCTTTTTTCTGCAGAGACCAGGTAAAATCCAAACATTTGAGAAGACTAGAATGCAATTACATATTACTTGCAAACTTGAATGGTTTATTTGTGGTGGAATAGACCAGTAGCAGAACAAATAACCATTGTAAAACCTTTCCAACATTTTGTAGACTTGGACACCATAAACTCCTAAGGGCATTCTATGAACCCCTCAGTACAGGTTTATTTCTTTAGAGAAAATAATTTAGAGACTTGTACAATATTTTGTTGATTTTAATGCCATGCAGTTTTCTATTCTGAACTTTCTACAGACTGAACATTCAGTACAATGTTTATCGGTCAGGGGGGTTTTTTTTTTTTTTTTTTTTTTTTTTTTTTTTTTTTTTTTTAAAAAAAGACATAAATGGCTTCAGTTGAAGGGCCCAGACAAACAAACTTCATAATGCAGACATTGATCACTGTAATCAAATTAAAAGAGCCCTGGGCTGAATGCTTCACTGTCCCCTGTTGTGTGTTTAGAATTTTCTTTTTTTTTCTTTCCAAAGTGGCTATAAATACAAACCTCCCCAACCATTTGCATATATTCACAGATCAAGTCTTGACAGTAATAACTTTGTATTAAGGTTTTATTTCCTGTTCACTTTTAACACCAATAGAAACTAGCCTTAATTTAATACTAAGGTCATGATGAATTGATGTGCCATGCTGCAGTAGAAGTAAAATTTCACTAAATTCTGCCAGTTAAGAAAAGTTGGTCTTCATACATGAGCATTATTGTGCATGAGCACACTATAAACAGCAATAGAATAGCATTTTTGTACTGCTTCTAAAACTGCACTTCAGTGGCCCCTACTGGTGTAGTTAATGTTGGTAGTTCAGCTTTTTCATAAGGGGATGCAGCATGCTCTAGTCACTATCTGAAGTCATTATGCAGTGAGATTAAATAAGATTATTTACTTTGCAAATAACTAGTACAACTTTCAATGTTGCAGTAATGCCAACTTTTACAAGCAGGATAAAGGGATTATTCAATTATGGCACTCAGCAGCTCATGTAGGGTGTAAGCAATGTTTAAATGCTATACATTTAATGTTCCAAGTTGTTACATTAGCCTAACTTCAACAGGCCTGTTAATGTGGCTTTTGCTGTCGAACAAAAACCCAACTTGTAGTGGAAATTATTGACTGGTGTGAAGTTTGAATTTTAACATTAGGCTAAATTGTGCCATTGATCTTCATACACAGGCCTGCTTCAAGTACTATTGTCGCTCATGCTGGCATTGGCAGCATTCCATGGATATCTTGAGCAACCACCGCCCTCTAATGCGCAACCAGAAGAATAGGGACTCCAGCTAAAGGCCTTGCTTAAGATGGCAACGTCGTGCTCTTGCCTGGACCGCCACCATGCCTCTGGACCAGCTTCAGCGCCAGGCCTCCGGCAGGCATCCACAACGGTGTGGGTTTGCGCAAGTGCTGTAGAAAGTTCACTTTGGCACTTTTTTTTTTTTTGGCTTGTTCACTTTGGCACTTTGCACAGTGATGATATGGGTTTGCAAGGGCCCCCACACATTTGGAAAATCTCCCTGGATTTTTGGGGTGAGAAGAATAAGGCCATGGTTCAGAAGGAAAGTTGCTTTTTTCCTCTTTTTTTTTTTTTTTTTTTTTTTCCCCCCCCTTCTTCTTTCCCCATTTTCCTTCTTCATGAACAGTCATATAAGTTTCTTTAACTAACCGAAGCCATACAGTGCCTTTAAATTCATTTCTCCTCTTTAGCTGCTTTTCCCATTGCAGTTAGCTAGGATTTTTTTACTTTAGAAATGCAGATACATAAAGTCCAATTTTCATCTTCCAGACATTTTACGCAGTTATTTTTACTAATATTTTTTACATAAAACGGTTTTAAGTCAAGACAAAGAAGATTGAACAGAAATCTACCTATTGGCTTTTTAATTTTGCTCAGTTTTCTTTTTTTTTTTTCCCTTTCTCCACAACTTTTCTGGAGAGTTTTCTCCCTTGTCCAAATTTACGTTCAGTGGAACAAGGGATTTGGGTGTAATGTTATCACCAACCCAGATAATTTTTAGTGCATGCCATCCAGAGGCATTGCTTTTACTGGGTTGCATCAAGTTTTTGGATCAACTCAATCAGAAATGTGAATGGCCATAGATTGCACATAGTTTTATTGTTGCACTTTTTAATTTGCACTTTGGAAAGGGGTAGGTTTTTAATCACTTTTTGAACATCAGCAGGTATTGCTATGGGCATGACCTCAGATTACAAACAGCTGCTTGTTGAATGTAAAACTCTAAACTTCACTTGAATGTACCATTGGCGCCTTAGTAGACCAAATGCAGATGTCACTTTATTTCCAGCTCTGGAATATCAAAATATCAAAGGTTTTGTTCAGAACATGGACTGTCACTTCTCCATTTACTCCTTGCTGATCCTCTTCAGCCCTGATGCTTTGTCTTTTTATTCTACCTCATTGTGGTCTGCTGAGTTTGAGTACTTACAGCTGTGTGAAGTTGTTTTTTTGATTGGGCACAATAAAGGTGTTTAAGCATTCATATTGCTTTAGGTTTTTTTTATTCCTATTATCATTAAAGTGAAAGTGTGTATATGGCTTTAAAAAATAATGGCTAGGAAACAAAGGTTTTTGGGATTGGTTGAACTTTTCCTGATGTCCACTAGGTGGTGCTGCCTTTTCATCCTGTGATAATGCACTTAAGATTTCTGTTTTGGGAAAATTATAAGGACTGATTTAAACAAGTAGCTAGATGTGCCAGTTTTCTACAACTTTCAATTATTGTAGATTAATGGTTATTCAGCCATATTGAGCAGTGTATGTGACTGGAAGAGAAAATGCTCTCCAAGAAAACATTCTAAACTGTCAATGCTGGAAAAAATTTATTTTTGTTGAAACTAAATGTTGGATTCAATCCACACAAGAACTTAAGGTGTAGGTGCTAATTTCACAGGTAAAATACAAAACCCTAAAAAAAATATTTGCTGACTTGTACAATTGTTCTTTGTTCGTTTCATGATGACATGGTTATCAATGCAGATCCTAAAGGATCAGCTGTGGCAATTGGACAAAGTTGTGCCCAGATGGTCTGTGTGGGTTGGCATACCAATATGTGGGATTTCTGGAAAGAATATTTTGGTTACTTCTAGAAGGCTTGCCGAACCTGGTAGTGGTTAGTGTGTACATGTAACCCCCCCCCCCCCAAAACACCTATCGCCTTCAACACTCGACCAGAAATGGCATTTTACAGGAAGATTGTGAAGAGGCACCGGTATATTGGGCTGAAATGTTGCCTAGCGGTTGAGTTGGTTATGAGTCATCAGCATGAAGGGTGTTGTGCCATGGTTTATGTAAGTGCTCTATAATTCTTTTCATTCCTCTTTACCCAGCCCACCTCTAGATCTGGAATAGCTAGATCCCCAAATACCACATGAATGTCCTTCCCATGCTGCTGTATCATCCATGAGGGATATATGGAGGCAGCCAAAGCCACTGTTCAACTCGAGAATGGAGTCTGTTACTTCAAGATCATCTCATTATCAAACTTCAGTGGACATCTATGAAGGGGAACTAGTCACTTTCTGGCATGTGTTGTGCATCTACAAAGATAATGTGCATCTAAGGGCCTGTTTACACCTGGTCACTTCATGTGTTCTCTGGTTGGATAGCTATCTGATTTGTTAAAAAGGTTCCATTTACACTTTGCCACAATGTGTTTCAGCTAAACAGCTATAAACTAGATCTTCTATTCCTGCACAAAATACAAATACACTTTCACTGAACTAAAAAGGCAGCCAGTGTTAGTTTGTTCTCTTTGGGTTTGCAAATGCAGTTGACAAGAAAACACAAATGCTTGTGCAACAAAAGGCTGCACTTATGTGCAGAATTTTCATGGTCAGCAGTACTTTAAAACCCAGTGAGATGGCTGGATGAAAGCTCTGAGTCAACACTGGTGGGAAAATATAGTGCTGGCTTCTTTTATGGGACAAGACTATCCAGTTTCCGAATGGGGTGCCGGACCTTCGGTTGTCTTTGTCAGCATGCAAAGCAATTTAAAGAGGAGGCACACTCCTTCAGGTTATACTGGTCAGGAAGTTGGTTTTCGCTTCTGGTGCGGCCAAAGTGAGTGACACATTTCCGTTTGGGAGGAGAAAAGCGCTGACGTATGTGGTTTCAACAACCAGACACATTTAGACTTGTCCAGTTTTGTCTGGAATGCATCCCAGACCACCTCCTGATGTGGTTTGAGCGATCGGATTTAATGTGTTTCGGAAGGCATTTACACCTGGTCTTCACAATCTGGTTTGCCATCTGATCAGAGAAAATTGAAGAAGCGACCAGGTATAAACAGGCCATTAGACCTCCTTGTATGCTGCCTTCTGAAGAATGGTGTGAGATCTCTGAGCAGCCGGGGGCATGAAGTGTTCCTTTCTGGTCTATTTCTGGCCAGTAAGATGTAGTGTGAGGGATCAAAATGAGCCTTTCTGATAAGTGAGAATAGCTGGCAGCAGGGTTTTGTCTTTCCCACTATTACATGAGCAACTTTCATTTGGTCATCCCTCACTGTCCATTACGTAACCTGGTGCTGCAGTTTCTAAAGCACAAGAGTTCTTGTGCTGTATTGTGCTCTACCTTCTATAACTAGATTTAGTTTGTTATACTTCCACTGTGCCTCAAGGAAAAACAATGTAAACCAAAAACTCCATGCTGTTAAGTTGGGGGTGTGAGTAACTGAAACGGAAGCAAAGCTCAACTGTATTTGTAAACTTTAGCACTTCTAGAAAACTATGGTTTATGGGGTTAAAGTTCAGCTCTATTTCTTTAACCCTGGCTCTCTGCTTAGAATGGAGGCCAGCTAAATGAGCGTGGGAAAGAGGGAGGGCTCAGACAGGATGTGCCACCCCAAGAAAAAGATGCAACAAGGCTTGATAAACTTGTTTGAACTGTTAGCATAAAGCCATCGAAAGAGGTCTTTTCTTGCGATGTATGATTTATGACCATCTCTCAGGCTTATACTGGCCAGTCCTGGTCCATGCTTTCAACCCCTACTGGAGATTTGACGGGCTCTGATCTAGGAGCCAAAGAGACCAGTTTACCAGAACCATAACTCCTCCAAGGTCCCATCCTGCATAGCCATGTCCCCTGTATCCTCAAAGCTCATTCTCAAAGACCAGTGTACCAGGCCTGTTTCCTGAGAGCACAGATAGGACATTGTGATAAATCCATGTTGCTTCATCATACAGCTATTTGTTTTGGTCTAAAATTGAAGATGGCCAGCTTTTCAATTAAGAAAATTGCAAAATGTTAGGCTACATGTAATTTCTTGTCCTTGATCTTGATCTGTATTATGCAAAATGCATCACCTATCCACTGATGCTTCACACTCATTTCATTTTGTGCTCCAGGACTTAGTGCACCACATGAATAACTTAAATAGCTTAGCTAATTGGTCTCATTGCATATAATGAAAAATGCACCTGTGTCTAAAATGTGTAGTCATTTTTAAAGGAAGTCTGTTGAAGGTGTTGATAGAGGGATTAAGTGAAAGGAGAGAAACATGAGTGAAGGAGAGGGAGATGTAGCCAAGCATGCTGATGATGGCCCAAACATTCCAGCAAGTTGTCATGGAGACTGCACAGCCTCCTTGGCCTGGTTGTCTTTGGGATGTGTGTGTGTAGAAGGCAATTTTGACTTCAGGCTTTGTTGATCTATTGATCTATACTGCACTGTATACACTTGTAGGTTAAGGTTGTTTTAACCATTTGTAATTAATAATCCATATACTACAGATTCACAAGAAATGGAGATCAATGAAGGGGGGGATACATAAGAGGGTAGAAGAGGCTGGAATAATGTTTAGAGGAAATCCTGGCTTCAGCTCAGAACAGCTTGGCCTTAACCGTCCTTCTCGCCTTAGCAGATGCTTTATCGTCTGTGGCCGTCTGCGGTTTGTCACGTTCCCTGAAAGGATGACAGCAAGAACAGGAGTGTGTATTTGTATGAGATATGCTTGCGCCAGCTGAATGCAACCCCCACTGTGAGGAAATATGACCACAGAGAATGCAGAAGGTTGCAGAAACCACAACTGAAGAGCCCAACTGAACACAGTAACACTGCAGCCACTCTGCTCACTGAATCACCATGCCAAGATCACAGTAAGAGTGTAGGAAACCCACTGGGTTCAGCAGAGAAACAGAAATATGGAAATACCATGTATGGTACAGCCAAAACACTTCTGAAGTACCAAAACATAAGGGACTACAGTCAAAACAAATATTCAATTTACACTTTAGCTGAGTTTTGAAAAAAGGATATGAATAAAACTTCTGTAGAAGTGTCAGGAAGGTCTGAAACCTGAGCCTTTCAGTTCAGTCCCATTTCAACATCATAAAACAATCCTTAAATATGATTAAAGCTTGACTTAACTTTTTAGCCAGTCCTTTATCCAGCAAAAACAGTGATGCATCAACAAAGAGAGATAAACACTTTCAAAGCTAGGAGTTGAGATGCTATGAGTACAGCTATGACACAGTGTTGTGCTAGACATTAGATGCTTAAGTGTCAATGACTAAGTCTAGAAACTTGAGTTAATTGTTACTCATCTCGTACTAATGCCAAGATTACTTCAAGATGAGTAGAAACCTCCTTGGTACTTTTTAGTCAGCATGTCTTATTTCTATCTTCTCTCAGTATTTTCAGTTAATTAGTAGCATCGCCTTGCAGACGTATCCCCAATACTCTTATCCTTTCTGAAGAGTGTATATGCTCTCTTCTCCCAGTACCTCTTCCTATGTCCATACATATAGGGATATTTTTGACAATACAATTTTTAGCCCTACATTTTTGAAAATATCTTCAGCCACACAAACACACACATACATGCCAGCCCAATAGGTGGCGATAGTATGTCATAAACTGTTAGGTCAAATGCCTCAAGAAGAATGTTAAGAGCATAGCTATGTCCGAATATCCTTTCTATTTAAGCGAGAAATACCTGGATGACCTACTGCTTCCACCAAGATTCTGCAGTAAGGAACCAATGGACATTGGTAACGGGACTGGCATGAAAGCTGTCAGAACCAAAAACGAGTGAACACAATGCATCACCTCTTTGTAAGTGCATGTGCTATAGGTAATAAACGTTGTTCCTTATAGTTAAACTATACTTGTTTAACAACACCTGAGTAAATTGTTAATTTATTGAAGGTTAAACAAGAAAAAAAGCAGCTAAGTTTTTGCAGATATTATGACATCATAAGTCACATGACAGTGCCAACATGGCAGACGTAGTACGTCCAGATTGTATTCATACTACACACACACACACACACTGATCAGTAAGTACTGAATCAATGGCCAAGCAGTAGGTACTGAATCAACTGCAGTAGGTATTGTCATGGTACGCAGTTTTGGATGCACAGTAAACTGCATGCATTGAGTGATAGTGAATGTGAAAAGCAGAAATGTATACTTCAGCCACACTGATCTCTATAAATTGCCCCACCGGCTGATAGTTGACCCGAGTCTGGTGGCCCCACATGAGGGTGTAATATTAAAACAGCAAAAGTGCAAACGTGTTATAAAATAAAAAATTACTGACCACAAAGGAACAACCTGGTCAGCAGCCATGATAAACAGTCCTAGCACATTCATAACATCCAAAAACACAATTGGCATCCGCAGATTTATACTGCAATATCAGCATTTTCAGAAGCATGCTTTTTTCCCTTGTCCACATGCATACAGTGAAAACTGACTTTCTTTTCTACTTTCTGTTCCCTTCAGGGTGTAGCCAAATGCTATAACTTTATTTGTGCTTAAGACATGCACGAAAGAGAAACATATTTCAGTTCAACAGTGTAGTTTTCAGAACTATATATAGTAGAAAATGCCGAGATTTCACCATGTGAAGGGTTTATATGTAAATGTGACATGATAAGCTCAAGTGGATTTGAGTGAGCTCCATTCTCTTGTTCATTTCACTAAAGTGAGCAGTGATATCTCATTCTGACAATAAACAACCTACACCTTTTCTCTTATCTATCTCTCTAATGTCAGAAATTCAACGGTAAAATAGCACTCTTTCTTACGGAGCAAAGGAGTAATCTGTAAAGCTGTAACTCAGGGTGAAAGTGAACAGAAGAAAACTCAAATGTATTTCTCAGACTGAATGAAAAATAAGGATTCATGTTAATAAGAGAAAATAATATACACCCACATATGAGCAGTGTAAACTGTCTGACCTTTTAACTGAATGTTTTAAAAGCTGATGCTTTAGCTTATAAATTTGCATGCACTAAAAACTTTACCATGACTTTGAAAAAAATGTAACGGCGTTGAATAATATCCTTAGTCTTGATGCAATTCAACACACACACACACACACACATACACACACACACTCCAGCAGACAGCTTCTTATATAAAGCACATACAGGCCAAGGTTACCCAAGGTTCCATTGTGAAACAGGAGATTCTATTGAATGAGACCTTTAATTTGAACCATGACAGCCAGAAACAGAATGATATCATTCAGCAAACCTGGGTTCACACTTTGTACTATTTAAGGACAATTTCATGATAAGATGATTATGTGTCTAGTTGCTTAGTAACCTGTGGCATGAATACAGCCACTTAGTTATCTTCTACTGGTCCACCATCCAGTGGTTACTAAAGTGTGAATAAATGGGAATAAGAGATGGGAAATAGGGGATAGGGTTATTTAGGCTGGAAGACATAGGAGGGGTGAACGGATTTGATGGAGGATATAGGACAGGATGGGGTTGAATGTGTTGGAGGACATGGGAGTGAATGGGGATGATGAGAAGGGATGGAGAATGTGGAAGGGATAGGATGGGGTAAACTGGGTGACACTGGATAGGGAGATGGGGGCGATGGGTACTAATGGGATAGGAGAGGAGAAGGAGTGAGCAGAGGTGGGAGGTAAGGTGAGAGAAGACAAAAATGAAAGAGAAAGAAAGAATGGTTCTCACATTGAGATGCAGTGACAGAGGGTTATTGGTCCTAGGCTCATTAGCACAGAGATGCTGCACTCAGAGTGGACAGGATAGGGGAAAGAGGCTGAGGGGACGGGGTGAGAGAGTAAAGAGGTGGGGAGAGTAAAGAGATTTCCTTTCTCTCAATTCTATTGTTCAGCTCTTGAGAGGCGTTTTTGAGTTGTATGGACTGGTGGGAAGTTCATTGCACTCATTTTTCATCTCACCACCATGTAAATTGTACAAAAAAGACTGTTAGTCACTTACATTTACTCTCTCTTTCCCTGTCTGTGTTGTAATTACAGTACAGGGACTGTTCACTTAATCCTTCCTTCCTTCCTTCCCTCCCTCAACCACCCTGCATCCATCACCCCAGCCTTTGTTTCTTTCATCCATTCACTCATTCTTTCATCTATCATCTATGCATCCTTTAATTGATCCATGCATTCTTTAATTCATGCATGAATCCTTTCGTTCATTCATCCATTCTTTGATCAATCCATCTATCTTTTTCCATCCATGCATCCATCCATCCACCTTTTTTATCCATCTGTCCATCCTTTCATCCATCCACCTGCCCATTCATCCATTCATCAATCTATCCATCCATCCAACTATCTATCCTTTTTTATCTATCTATCCTTTCTTCCATCCATCCATCCTTTTATCCATCCATTCTTTCATCCATCCTTTAATGCCTTTGATGTGACGTGGTATGCTCTCCTACACTGTGACAGTGTTCATTTTTCTACTGGTGTGACTATTATACACTAACACTATAACCACACTAGAATGAAAAACACAGTAATAGAAAGAAAAAGTCAAAAGCTTTAAATGTAACTGTCCATGCTTAAAACATTCCTCATCCTGTTAAATATTAGCATCTGCTTTTCTTAACCATAAATTCTGCAATATTAATAAAAACGTGTTTTTATTGTAAATCACCCAGTTTTAGTTGACTTTAATGTCATTTATCATCTGCTATTTGTTTTGTCTGTTACTGAATCAGCTTGTCTGCATTTCTCTTTCATGTCTCAGGAGGATAGTTAACCCATCACCCATAATTCTTAGAATGCCAAAGTGTGTGTGTGTGTGTGTGTGTGTGTGTGTGTGTGTGTGTGTGTGTGTGTGTGTGTGTGTGTGTGTGTGTGTGTGTGTGTGTGTGTGTGTGTGTGTGTGTGGTTGAGCCATTAGTAAATACACTAGGGGTATTGCATTATAGGCAGCAGTAGCTCAGCAGTTAGGAATATGTACTGATTAATAGAATGGTGAGAGTTCAAATCCCAGCATCATTTTTGGACCCCTAACCCTCAACAGCTATATGCTCAGATTAGTGTATGCATACATAGTACATCACACAAATGAATATAGATTTTATACACAGGCACATAGCATATAACACTATACTACACACACTTTTTGAAGTATGGTAATAAGAAATAAGAGTGTGAGGTGAGCACAGTTAAATGAGAACATGGAGAAACATTATTGGATCCATGCTCATATTCAGAGGTTATCTCCTGAGCCCATTACACTCTTGTATTATGATCACACATCAGTTGCATGACCAGAGTATCTGTATGAGAATATGTTTAACCACTTTATTACACATAACTTTATTTATGGACTTTAATGTTGTGAATTCTTTATATTTCCGGATTTCTTGAGTTAATACTGATGTCTGGTGAAAATTTTATGTGAATAGCCTCATCGGAAATATATTTACTGAAAAAAATGTTGACGCATTCAATACTTATTTCCCCCACTATATGCTTGTCAGTTGTTTTGGAGAAGCAATTCACCCTTACGCCTTGTGATCTTTCAAAGACACTCGTGCCTTGCTTAATGATTTTCTCAGCAGCAGCACATATGTGTATCATGCTAATTAAATGTGTTTCATGCACATTTTACTCTTGTGAGAATCGTAGTTCATGATTTATTTATTAGAGAGAATTCTGATTAGTCTAAATACATACATGAATATATGAGTCCTGTCAAAGTCATGAATGTGAAAGAGGGGGCAGAGGGAGGTGAAAGTGAGATAGAGAGAGCAATATGCCTGTCTTCACCTCCTAATCTATCCTAGAGGGAGAGGGTCTTACATCTCCAGCCATGATGTCCAGCTCCAAACACACACAAACACACACGCACGCACACTTTGGGAGCTCTCTGAAACCCTTGATGTCATCAAAGGAATGAACACTATAGCCTATATATATATATATATATATATATATATATATATATATATATATATATATATATATATATATATATATAAGGGGTTCTTTTCCTTGGAACACACTAAAATAGGAAATTAATGTATTTATTTAATATAATTATTTAAAAGAGAACATATTGACTCATTTGAAATTATTTCTATTTGCTGTAGCACAAAGTTTAGAAATCAAAAAGTCGAGAAATCTAGAAATAATGAACTTTGGATTTGAAACCTGGGGGGCACAGTGGCACAGTTAGCACATTTCCCTTGCACTGGGTTAGGGGTTCAAATCAATTCCCAGTTGTGCACATTATGACATTTCTCATAGTCAATTTCTCTCATCAGTAGAAAGAAAAGCATAATACTCTCTGTTGTTGTGACAGGATTGGTTTAATGGTCTATATACCTAGGGTAGAATATAGTATATAGTTTAGAATATAGTATATAGTATAGAATTCTACCTAGGGTAGAATATAGTATATAGTATAGAATCTATACTATAGATGAACCTAATACGTTTGCCTCGCACCTCCAGGTGCTTTAGGTGATTCTAAATTGTCTATAGTGTGCGAATGTGTGTGCGATTGTGATGGGTTGGCACCCTGTCCAGGGTGTCCCCCAACCTGTGCCCTGAGTTCCCTGGGATAGGCTCACCCTGACTCTCTGTAAGATAAGTGGTATGGAGGATGGATTTGATAATGAATCATTTAGCTATTTAGCTAACATTACCGACCCAGCCAAACACCCATTTAAATTAATATGCTAACGTCAGCAAACATCACAAAGCGTTTAACAACTGATTAGAATATTTTTAATTCGGGAAAATCCTGCTGATTTTTTCAACCGTCATATCGTCCACCTTTACTGTCACCTCCTTACTATTTTTAAAAAGCATGTAATGATCCATATCAGCAGCATCAGGCACTAACAAAAATCTTTTATCTACCCTATTCTTGTTTGTAGCTACACAGTAATTGCTGATACACATCGATCCACTTAAGATTGTTTATTCATTTTAACCAAAAATAAGAAGTAATGAATCCAACATATGGTATAAAGATGGTTCTTTTTTGCAGTCCTCCTAACCTTTCTTTCTCCAGAAGAACAAATAAACTTTTTTTGGTTTACAAATAGATATAGGATTGTTGGTGTGACATTTTACCAAATCGTATTCCTTAGTGTGTTCATTCAGAGGAGTGCAAAATTACGTAAGAAATAGACAGGTCATTGATTCGAGCATGTCTGTGCTGTTTGAATGCTATTTTTTTGCTTATAAGTCTGTTGACACTGAGACAACAACTCTCTTGTGGAATGGCTTTTTCATATGAGTGCAGTTCAGAATGTACCAAAAGAGTGTGACCCGACTTCAGCCTGAGGCTTTTCAGCAGACGGAGAGAAGGTTGCATCATGTTTCAACTTTCAAACACATTCTGGAGGGCTAAAATATATTGGATTTAGACTGCAAAGCTACAAAGGTTGGGTGGACATCATAGTTTTTGAGACGTGCATGACCCTCTGTTTTATTCTGTGTGTTCTCAAGTTCCTATAACAAACATAGTCTCTTAAACTTAATCTATTGAAACCCTCAGCATAATGCAGTAATTAAAAGAATAATGAATGTCAATTAAATTAAATCTAAGGATGATTTCATATGCGACTCAGTTTAATCACGTTACATGAGGTAATGTATACAGTGTCATATTATGTGTGATGACCTAGAAAAAGCCTTTACATAGTCAAATTCTGACAATTTCTGTTACATAGTTTTAAAAAAGGAGAAAATTGCATATTTACATTTATATTCATAAACCTTTATAAAATTCACTGGAAATGCTGTCTTGCTGGCTATTGAGCTAACATGACAGCATTTCTGAATGTTAAATCATATCCATAAATGTTTATAATAGAGATCATACAATACCACATTTTCTTCTCTGATATTGATACTGATGCTGAAACCTTGAGCATTAGCCAATATCGATACCTATTCAGTATTTTTTTGTTTAAAACTACTATGCATTAAAATATTTTTTTTCAACTGAAGCACTAAAAACATACGCAGCTTATACAAAACTGCAGCTTTCACATAAAAATCCCTTACAGTTCGCCTCACACCTCCAGGGTCGGGGGTTCGATTCCCACCGTGGCCCTGTGTGTGTGGAGTTTGCATGTTCTCCCTGTGCTGCAGGGGTTTCCTCCGGGTACTCCGGTTTCCTCCCCCAGTCCAAAGACATGCATGGTAGGCTGATTGGCATGTCCAAAGTGTCCGTAGTATATGAATGGGTGTATGGGTGTGTATGTGTTTGTGCCCTGCGATGGATTGGCACCCTGTCCAGGGGGTACCCCGCCTTGTGCCCGATGCTCCCTGGGATAGGCTCCAGGTTCCCTGTTACCCTGAAAAGGATAAGCGGTATAGAAGATGGATGGATGGATAAATTAAAATCAATCCTAAAAATACAATTAAGTCTCTTTATACATTCATGTGAAAAAATAATGAAAATTGTTGGCTTTCTTGACATATTTGGACAAGCAAACATTTGATCCTCTTTGAAACAGTGCCTATTAATAAAGTTGATACACTATCAAATGACACATATAATTCACATTTTGTAGTCATTTGCACAATTTAAATGAACAAAAAAAACAGATCAGTCACATGGAAAAAGTAAATACACCTCTACATTAATCACACCTTCAAATCCATAAAATTAGAAACAGGTGGAACCTGTCTTATTTATACCTGTCTCATTTCTGGTGTTCCCTTTCTTATTGAGGTGTGGTGTCATCATGCCAAGAGCTAAAGAATTCTGTAAGGCCTTCAGGAAAAAAGGTGTGGATGCCTATGAGTCTGGCAAGGGATTTAAAAACATCCCCAAATTATTTATGCACTGTAAGGAAAATAATGTATAAATGGCATAGATTTCAAATGATTGCCAATTTGTCCAGGAGAAAGATTGCACAAATTTGACCTGTATGTGAGGCAAAGAATATTGCATGGAAAAGTGGTCAAAAAATCCAGTAAGCCTGGTGGACAATCATGCAAAACACCTACAAGACATTATTTCTGCTACAGGGGGAAATACTAGTTTCTGAGGCTAAGGGTGTACTTACTTTTTCCACAGAAGAATATCACATCTATTGATATTTCTGTTAAATATATGATTGAAAAAGCTAATTTTTCTTGTGGTTTAGTTAAAGTATATCAACTTTATTAATAGACACTGTTTCAAAGATGATCAAATGTTTGCTTGTCTAAATATGCCAAACAAGGAAACAATCTCCATGGGGTGTACTTATTTTTTCACATGACTGTATGTAAACATTTACGGTTTCAAAAATATAATTCCAATCTTTTCAATTTATTACAGGATCCAATCAAATTCATTCTTTTTTTCCCTCCAAAATCCAATCCACCATTTTTGCTGGTATTGGCTTGCTACTGATCCTGGGTAAAGCATCTCTGCTATGTCTAGTTAATAATCTTCACTGCTAACATTAGATAGATTGCTAACATGAGGCACTGTGACAGGAATTCTGCGAGGATTTCATCAAAATCATATTAAAAAATGATCATATAATCTTCACTTCTAATATTATATAGATGGCAAGCTGATTGGATATTTCACTAATAAAAAATATTTGACGTTTGTGGCTTTGAATCTATGCATGGGCTCAGACACACCCGTTTGCCAGTCAAAGTAATGGCCATTGGCCCATGGTCTGCAGACAGAGCAGTCTTGCTATTTTTTATTATATTATTAATGAAATAACTCAAAATATGTCATCAAATCTCAATATTAATTTACTTATGTCATACAATAGTATGACATAAGTAAGCATATATGTACTTTACATAGTAAGCATATATGTACTTCTTATAGAGAATTATACCGTACACTGTATATTATTATAGATGTTTATATATACAGTATATTCTGTCTAGGAAAAATGTGTTTTGGAATGATTATGCATCATATCTCTTTATATATGCTATGTATATTCACATGTTTTGAGTGTGTGTTTTCATGATGCCTCAATAACTGGGGCAGAACTGATTGCTGCTGATGGCTGTAGGCATGTAGAGACCTACATTCAGTGACAGAAGAGGACAGAAAGAGAGAGAGGAGGGGTGGTTTTCTTAGACTCTAGGCCAAAATCATGTTGTTGTTTTTTTTCGGTTAAACTCCCCCTTTTCTACCAACTAGCTAAAGGACTGAGAGGACAGGTACTGGTGCAATTGCTACCTGTTGCAAAAGCATTAACACAATGAGAGAAGGAAGGATTAAAAGAGAACCAGTGTGGAAAAGAGGGTTAGAAAACACTATGATGCTCAGATAGGTCAATCACCAGAGGGACAGGAGCAGACCCATCTGCTGGCCTTCTATCACACAGAATTATCTACACAGATTGGCATGCAGAGCTACTCCATTATCTTTTCCACTCCCATGAACAGCCACAATTCAGAAATGCAGATGCAAAGACGCCCAAATGAGAGGAAGAGATTAATAAGTAGGGTGAGGGAGAATATTAAAGTGTTGCTGTTTCATGCAGGGAGTGTATGCAGGGTGAAGGTGACATTTCGTCTTAGTGACAGGTGTGTTTGTGTGTGTATGTATGTGTGCATGTGTGTGTGTGTGTGTGTGTATGTGACAGGAGACCCCCTGTGTAGAGCAAACCTGTGCTTCTTCCTTATTGTGTGCATTAGTCATTCTGAAATGTAGCCAGTCTTTCCTGTCTAAACTACTATGACTATCATTCCTAGTTTAATCCAATCATTCTTGCTGTACACGATAGCGAGAATGACATTTAAGCCTTATTAGACTTATTTACTATGTGCAGCCATAAAATACAAAGCACTACCTCTCAAGAATCAAATTATGTGAAATGCAACTTCCAAAGTTATATTTTTTTTATCTTTATAAATATATATTATATTATATATTATAATATAATATAGTATAATATATTATACTTTTTTATCTTTCACTGACTACTACAATATATTCTATATGACAATTGACTCATATTTCAAACAGACTACAGCATCCATTTTGGTTCCATGTTCCATGTACTCTGCTTTTTTCATTTTGTTTTTATATTAATGAGCTCTTTTAAAGGTGCCAGTTGTAATCTTTAATCATATTTGTAAGCCTGTTATAATTGCATAATTTCAAAGGTACATTTGAAAAAATCTGATTTTACAATATTAACTTGTAATGGATCTTTTGATTTATTTGTTACAGGCTTCTACATGAAATGTAATTGTAATTTTTTTCTGGCCAAGTAAATTAGTTCCGCCCCCAGACACAAATATATATGTGTGTGTGTGTGTGTGTGTGTGTGTGTGTGTGTGTGTGTGTGTGTATTATATATATATATATATATATATATATATATATATATATATATATATATATATATATATATATATACACACACACACACACACTGTAAACCCCTGATTTCCCTGTGAATGTACAGCACATCTAGTAGAAAACATCAATCATATGAATTGCATGCTACATGCCTTCTGCAATTCCACTGTGAAGAGGATGTGTTAAATCACTGATAGCTCCAAGGCTAATGACCTCTACCCCAACATCCCAGTGCTTAAGCACACACTCTGGTTTCCTGTGTTCTGTTCCCCTTTTGAGATGACCCTGATGAGGGTTCTGGAATTTCACAACAGGTTGAAGGTCAAATGCTACACATGAACTGTGTAGTGCTTGAGGGCAGGTGCTTCCTATAATTTTACGAGCAGGTTGCGCAAGGCTTGATATCATTTTAAGGAAAGTTGTCTATAGGTTAGTGTCATCCAGCCACATCACATTCAAATTATAAAACATTTCGTTTTTGCTAAGTTACCCAAAATACTGTTCTCTTGCATAAAGTTTAAAGTGCTTACTCACTTTAAGGCAGTTTTCGGAATAATTTAAGAAAGCCCTGAGGCACAATGATAAGAAGTTCAGCTTGAAATGCTTTGAGTTCATGCACTTATGAGAGTAGAAGTGCTGTGTATAGATAGAAGACAGAGTCTAAATTTAGCTTTGTTTCTTAGAGCTGTTCAAAAGTTTTGACCCCATTTACACCTGGCTATTACATGTGTCTTGTATCTGGATTTTATCCTGATACAATTTTAATCACATGAAAGATGCGAGTATTGTATGCTCATATGGAAGTCACTATTCCAGTGTTCTTCATATTTATTTAAAATGATATACAGTACCCTCCACTAATATTGTCACCCTTGGTAAATCTGAGCAAAGATGGCTGTGAAAAATTGTCTTTACTGTTTAAACTTTTGATCTTTTGTTAAAAAAAAAAATAAAATAAATACTCTGCTCTCATGGATATCAAACAATTGCAAACACAGCACAGGTTTATAAAAAAATCTTTGTTTTATATATATATATATATATATATATATATATATATATATATATATATATATATATATATAAAACAAAGATTTTTTTATAAACCTGTGCTGTGTTTGCAATTGTTTGATGCAATTGTGTTTAAAGTGTTTAAACTTTACAAGGTTAAACAGTAAAGTTAAATATAGCACAAAAAAATGTGTGTGTGTGTGTGTGTGTGTGTATATATATATATATATATATATATATATATATATATATATACACATACACATTTTTTGTGCTATATTTAATTTAGCTTATGTTTTTAAAGTCAACACCTTCAGCATTCTCTGTCTATGTGGAGTTTCGCAGGTTCCTGTGTCTGCATGGATTTCCTCCAGGTTCTCTGCTTTCTTCCCACCTCCCAAACACATGCTGGTAAGTGGATTGGTTACTCTGAATTGCACCAGGTTTGAATAAATATGTGCATGTGTGTGTGTGAATGTGTGGCACAGAGTGTATTCCCGCATTTTGCCCAGTGTTTCCAAGATTTCCTCCATATCCACTACGACCCTGACCAGGATAAAGCACTTACTAAAGATGAGCATATGAACTTTGGCATTCACATGTTTGGGGGAGAGGGTTTGTTTGTCAAATGTAGCTTAGAGAGACAGCTACATTTATGCTTGTATAACATGACTAAAGTGGGTTTATGTCCACCTTTGGATGTGGTTTGAGGGATTAAATTGGTAATGCTGACTCAACAAGACAGATGAAACAAAAGTATAGATGGGGTCTATGGGTCATAGATTTACTTATTTACTTGAGTTGGAAAATTAGGACAGTTGAAATGTTCCCATACAAGCCCTGTTATTAGCTTCAGTGTGTACATAACTGTAAAATGTACACAAAGCACAAAAATGCTTTGTAAATGTAAATGTGGCTTATTAGCATGCGGAACTTGCATCATCATGGACATAATTATATTTAAACTAAAATATGGAAGAAAAAAAATCACAATTCCTCAAGTAGTTATTTGATTGAAGTAGTAATTTCACTGAAAAAAAGCTATTTTTGCTAACAACAGCAGTAATGGTAGTCTCACCCAAGATATTTCCTATAGATATCTGCCTCAAAATTCATCCACAACTATCACAATCATTTACCAGTGTGGTACACTGTTAATTTCCACATTGTCTGATGTACTGCAACCCATAACAATGAACTAAACATCATTATGCATCATATGCTCAATGCTGTATTGCTACGGGGGAAGCAATTCTGGACCAAAATCACTTTTTTTTTTTTCATTCTTTTTGCTATCATTCTGCCGGCCAGGTAGAATTGTGCCAGAAAGCTGGAAATTCTGCAGGTTATACGATCATTTCTTTAATGGGATATATAATGGTTTATTCCTGATAATGTATGAAATAATTAATTACAACACAAGATGCAGTTTAAAGCAAAGTCACAAAGATTTGTTCTTGTATTTACAAAAACAATACTGGGTAAGCTAGACTTTTTTTTTTTCCAGCTACATAATCTTATAGCTTTAGTGAAAAGTTAAAAAACAACAACAATAAAAACATGTCAACACTAAACATGTCTTTACTGATAACTCAGGAATTATAGGATAATTTTGTGAATTGCACTTTTTCATCAATTAAAGTAAAAATGGATAGTTTTTTATTTATTTATTTTACTATCAAAGTTCAAATAGATGCTGTACATTGAGCTCCAGTATTGGAAGGCATTATAGAACAAGCTAGATTTTAAACATTATTAGACAGTGTCGTAAAGCGATCAGTAATTTTTGTTGGCTGGGAAGGCAAATAAGAAAAAGGAGCTCTTACTCAGATTCCTTTTAAATGTTGCAAAACAAGAACAGTTTACATGATGCAGCTTTGTTTATGGTGGTGAAAGGCCATGATCCTCCATGCTCCAGTGTATTACCACAACACAGTACCACTACACAGGCAGTATTAAGGCAACACTGATCAGCACCATATTTATTAATTTCAAGGTAAAGTTAAAAATAAGACAATAAAAATAAATCCTTTATGATAAAGGCTGTTGTAGCATTTTCTCTATTCTACAGCAGCATAGTAGCAGAAGGCATAATTGGCTTTTTTCTTAGCTGGTTTTCAGCAGTGCTCTTCTTCTGCCAACAGCCTTTCTCGAAGCCTGTGGGAGAATCCAGTCATGAGTGTGAGAAGCGTAGTCTTGTGGTGTCTAGCACAGGGTGCTGCAGGGGAGAAGAGACACCGAGAGGGAAAGTGTTGAATGACTCACTCTGACCCAGTTTGAAGAGCTAGATGGGTAAGCCTGTGTAAAACTGAAATGTGGCCATAAAAACAGGTTCTCTCTTCCATCTTTCAGTTTAGGAGAGCCAAGGATGCTTCATTAAATATACTGTACATTATTTAAATAAATACCTGATTTGTTTATTTACTACCACAGACACATCTCTCTTAAAGGAAAACTAAACTCTGAAACACACTGAAGTATTTGTGACATGCTTTGCGAGTCTGGTTCTAATCTGTTGGATGGTGCCATTCTGATATTACAGGAGGGACATTACTATTGTAGTTGCAATGGTGCTTAATACAGGAAAACATATTTAACAATCACAAATATAACATTTACTTAACATACTCCATTGCACTGATGGTAGTATTAGCAAGAAAGCTGAAGTGTAAAGCAAGCATAAGGATCTGCCAGACTTTGACAAGGGCCAAAGTGTGATGGCTGGGTCAGAGCGTCTCCAAAAAGTGGCAGGTCTTGTGGGGTGTTCGCGGTATTCAGTGGTTACTACCTACCAAAAGTGGTCCAAGGAAGCACAACCGGTGAACCAGCAACAGAGTCATGAGGTCTAAGGCTCATTGATGCATATGGGGAGCCAAGGCTAGCACATCTGGTCCAATCCCACAGAAGAACTACTGTAGCACAAATTGCTGAAAAAGTTAATTCTGGCTATGACAGAAAGGTGTCAGAACACACAGTGCATTGCAGCTTGCTGTGGATGGGGCCATGTAGCCACAGACCGGTCAGAGTGCCCATACTGACCCCTGTCCACCGCCAAAAGAGCCTAAAATGGGTATGTAAGCTTCAGAATTGGACCATGGAGCATTGGAAAAATGTGGCCTGGTCTGATCAATCACATTTTCTTTTACATCATGTGGATGGCCGGGTGCATGTGCATCACTTACCTGGGGAAGAGATGGCACCAGGGTGGGAAGAAGGCAAATCGGTAGAGGCAGTGTGATGCTCTGGGCAATGATCTGCTGGAAAACCTTTGGTTCTGGCATTTATGTAGATGTTACTTTGACACATACCACCTACCTAAACATTGTTGCAGACCAAGTACACCACTTAATTGCAGCGGTATTCCCTAATGGCAGTGGCCTCTTTCAACAAGATAATACGACCTGCCACACTGCAAATATTGTTCAGGAATGGTTTGAGGAACATGACAAGGAGTCCAAGGTGTTGACTTGGCCTCCAAATTCCCCAGATTTGACTATATTCATAAGATGTCTATTTTATTTTTATTTTTTTTGCAGTGTAGGCCAACATGTTGATGAAAGAAGTTCCAAAGAAAAAGTTCCAAAATTTCATTCCGAAATAAATCTTGGACACCACTGAAGATGAGATGTTAATTATAAAGATGAGTGATATACAGCAACATTAAGCTTTCATTATAATTAAGTTTCAGTAAACAGGTTTCTGTTCTTTTCTCAGTACAATGGATAATGTCAAAATGTCTGTGGTAATTACGGATAATTAGAGAGTGCTAAAGAGAGATTAAGTTAAAAATCGCTGAATACTTCTTTAAATAGGTATAGAAATGTATCTATTCTGTTGTGGGTAAATTTCATCTGTCTTTATGAATCTTTATACATTGTTTTACTTATATATGTGAGTGATTCTAAACTTCTTTCACTCCATCCTTGTCTACAGTCATGTTCATGCAAGTGAATAAGGATACAACTGGAAAACTTTTTGCTTATATTGGCCTCTTGCATGCCTAGAGGCCAAAAAATGCCTATCGCTGAAATGGAAGCAATCACTTCCTCTAACTCTCTAAAGCTGTCATTTACATCATGTTTTATGTGTTACTATAACCTTACCATATGTAGCACATGTCTATTTTGAAGCAAACCTCTCTCAGGCTCTGTAATAGTACCCTTTTTTTAATGGCTCCTAATTTAGGAAAAAACAAATCCCAACACGAGTAGGAATAGAAATCAAACGGAACACTGAAATGCCCTGCAGTCGCACTCAAGAGCCAGTTAGTGGCTTGTGGTTACACATAAAGACCCTGTTCCCTGGAGTGAAAGCTAATATTAGCACTACACAACCCCTGGGGCGATGGTGAGCTTGGTGTGGATGTGATTGCTATTTTTCATAGCCAGACATCTGAGAATGTGCTCTTGGTGGCATGTCTGAGATAACTTAACTGTTCCCAAAATGATGCAGAGGTTTGCTTTGGCTGTATGTAGTTCAAAATATTTTCCATAAATATTTGACACATTTAATAATTTTGTTATTTCATTCTTCCACAGTAATGGCATGGGCCCAGGATTGCAGTTTGGCAATACTCTCCGCCTGACCTTTGGATTTAATCTGATACAATTACACAATATATTTGGAATTTAGATTTGATTGAAGTTTTTGTGTAACAGTTTGAAACAAAACAAGAGAATATAGATATACACAGGTGAGACTGAGAGAGGGAGATTTGCTTTCTTCTGCTTACTTCCAGCTTTTAATGCTCTTTACAAAAAAACAAACAAACAAACAAACAAAAAAAAAACCCCATATTGATATTTCCTGTAAATATCTGATTTTGTGATTTGTGGAAAATGTTTCCCAGCACTGACTGATTTAATGGTTGCTGCTATAAAATTTCTCTATAAACCTGTCTCTGACTGATGGAATGCCACTGCCCAAGGTCAATAACTGAAATCCAGTCCCAGTAAGACCCACCTACACATATATGCACAGAGGATATTGCAGTGTAACATATAGAGAGTCACATGGCTTTAGATGCAGTTGTGATGCAGTTGTGAGTCTGAATGTCAGTGATGACTCTTGATCTGTTGCTTGGGCTCATTGAACCTGAGAGCTTTTGAAGAGGAAGTAACTTACACCAAATGTGTGTGAAGCTAACAAGTAACAGATGTTTATAGCTACAGATGTTTATAGCTACAGCGTTTCTGACACTCTATGACAAACTAAGTCAATAAAAAATGAGGTTGCATCTAAAACAGTGTAAGATGTAAGTCATGTAAGATACCTGTTAAGTTTAAAAGGTGGTACTGTATATTGGAATTGATTCTGTCAATTTGAATGTATTTGAATTAAATTGTACTTTTTTTTATACACAGACCTATTTGATTAAACTGGTAGTGATAAGCTTTTTATACCTGACAGCAACATTAGGCTAAGATTATCTATTGATCCAGTGCAAAACTAAAGAAGCAATCTTTGGACCGCAAACATGTCTCTGTTTATTTAGTTTTGATTTTTTTTTTTGGTGATTTCAGTGGGGATAGGAAAATGGCCACTGACTTGGTGATGTATTGCCTCCCTGAAGATTATTTTCAACTTATACTATCACTTCCAACAGTGCAATGTCCTACTATCCTAATACTATGAAATTTTTCACTTTAATTGCAAAATCTTTAATTTCATTGTCCATGTTCTTTTCCCATTTCTCTCTCTCTCTCTCTCTCTCTCTCTCTCTCTGTCTTTCAATGGACCCAATGTGCCCCAAGTGTGATTTTCTGTTGTCTCTTAGCCAAGGAGACTGCATTAGAATGTGGACCATATGTTATAAGTTTAAACTGCTTTGTCCTGTCCAGGACCCTTTGTCCTTCTTGTCCATCTGCTGCACATGGAACAAAGGTAAAGAGAAGACACAAAGATGAGGCAGGAGGTATCAGGACAACATGAAAACAATAGAACTCTTCTAAGAAAGAGAAAAAAGTGAATGAGATGAGATGCAGGATAAAAGTACCTCAGAGTGAAATGGTTTATTTAACCTAACCTAACCTAACCTAACCTGACCTAACCTAACCTAACCTAACATAACATAGGAAAAGGCCAATAACTAAGTAACTAAATGTCATGGCCACTAATTGTCTAAGTTGAGCCCACAATTTAATATGTTGTGAGAACTTCATATGCGGCCTCCAGTTAATTATTTGCAGGGAATGGGCATGAAAGTCTATTCACGTTGAGATTCACTCATGTCCTTAAAATATGAATTCATGGTCACAAGAAACTTAAACTATGGTCTCAATATATTAAGTCAAGGCTATACAATATTAAAAATAGCCACCATATCACTTCAGCAGCACTGTATCTTCAAGGTTGGGCCATATGTTTAATTTGTTGTATGTGGACTAATTTTTTATGTTTTATGAAACTTTTAATGTACAAATTGTGTCACTAAGCCAAACAGCCTTTTGGTATTAGTGTCTGGTGATTTAGACTTGCAGTCTGTGCAAAGCTGATTTTGAAAGCTATTAATAAGAGAAAAAACAAGCAAAAAAACAACAAAACAAACAGACTTCAGACACCGAGTAGTCTTCGCTGATTGACAAAGGGCATTTGAGGTGAGAGCAAGGTTAAATTTGAAAGTCAGAAAAAGAACACGTAACTATCTAGATCATCCTTCTTTGAAAGTGACGAGATGAAAGATGAGATTAAAATGTACAATTCAAGGACTGGATGGATAGGGCTGGCGGTTTGAGTGACAGGTCTAGACATGCTGGATGGGCTCTGTGGGGACTATCAAGACTGATGCTGTGATGCTGATGCCAGCACTTTCCGTTAAGCTGAGTAATGCAAGCCCTAGCAGGTGGACCCCCCAGAGAGTAAGTGAGAGAGTTCAAATGTGACTAAAAGATGATGCATCATACTCTAACTATCCTGTGTTTCCTGGATTCCTGTCACTGTAGTGCCTTTGCAGAGTTCAACTGTCTCCCTATCTTTACCCTTTCACCGCAACTTTTATTTATTAATAAGGAAACTGTGACATTACATTACATTATTAATTCTCTTTAGGTTAGTATTTAAAGACTTAGGAGCTAGATAATGTATAAATCCTTTGATGTAAACTAGCTCATTGTATACAGTGTACACAAGTGAAACAGGTCTATCATGGAAATTTCTGATTAAAAGATATTTTCATTCATCCCCTGTGGCTAGGTAGTCAACAGTCAGTCTGAGATAAAGTTGCTGTAGCCTATATGCTATTTTTATTAAAGCTGCCCTAATTATGCAGAGATCCTTCATTCAGGATAGGTAAAAATATCCTCATTCTCTGAACTCACCTGCTTCATGAGTTACAGATCCTCATCAGACTTTATTATCATGTTAAATGCAAGAACAGTTTCTCTATGTATGTTCAGGTTTGGGGAGAAACGGAATGGGTAACGGTGTCACGGAATGAGGATGCAAAAAACTGATAACTGTCATCCGTTACAGTTACATCAAAAAGAAAATAATCAGATTACAGGTACATTTAGTAAAAAATGTGAATACTATCAGGATAAAAAAAATTATAATTTAAAACCAAAGAAATTAATCTTGTGACATAACACAATATAGACAGCTGCTTGGTTATAGTTCTGGTTCTCTCTTGCCAGTCGTGGCTCACATGAGCAACCTCCTGGTGCAGGCGCAAATAAATTTTGCGCAACGTTAATTTGGTAGAAATTAACACAAATTGTTCTCTGAAATGCTTTTGTTAGGGTGACCATGCGTCCTTTTTTTCACAGTCATGTCGTCTTTTATGGACCTTAAAAAGGCGTCTATATTTGAGAAAATGTTGGATTTGGACATTATGATGTGTTTATGGTCTAATACTGCAACATGTGTGTGCATGTTTGTATTGCTTTAACCCGTCTGTAATTCCCGCCTTCTCGCATATCAATTGGTTGAAGCCTATGTATATATGTATGTATGTATCTTCTTGGGGCACTTATATAGCACTTTTATCCAAAGTGCTTTACACTGTGTCTCATTCACCCATTCACACACACACTCACACACCAATGGTAGCAGAGCTGCCATGCTAGGCGCTAACTTGCCATCGGGAGCAACTTGGGGTTCAGTGTCTTGCCCAGGGACACTTCGGTATGTGGAGTCATGTGGGCCGGGAATTGAACCCTACGATTAGTGGACAACCCGCTCTATCACCATTCTACCACCTGAGTCACAGCCACCCCATGTGTGTATGTATCTATGCATATATCTATGTATCTATCTATCTATCTATGTATCTAGTAGTGGTTAAGATGTTCGACTTCTGACCAGAAGGTTGTGAGTTCAAATCCTAGTACAACCAAGCTGCCACTGCTGGGCTCCTGAGCAAGGCCCTTAACCCTCAACTGCTCAGTTGAATAAATGAGATAAATGTAAGTCGCTCTGGATAAAGGCATCTACCAAATGCTGTAAATAGAATGTATTTATCCACCTATCTACCCTAAAATTAGGTGTAAATATAATGTAAAGATGTAAGTCGATGGAAATGCCCAACAAAGACAGAAGTGCGTGTGCGTGCATGTCGGATCTATACTGAGTATGCATGTCTTCATATGTGAATGCATGTGCATGATTGTTTATTTATTTACTTATTTATCAAAGTGTTTTAGTTTGAGATTAGGCCTAGACGTATATGTATGCTATTAAACGTCAGTGAAAATGCCCCACAAAGATACAATTACATGTGTACCCGTGAGCATGCGTGTCTGTGTGCGTCAGTGCGTGAATGCGCGTGGATCTTTTATTGATTTATCTACAAAAACTAATTCAGTGTCTTAGATTTGGTATAGGTGCAGCCGTATGTTATTACACAAGTCAATGTAAATGCCCCACATAGATAGAATTACACGGGTACGCGTGTGTATTTGTGCGGGACTGACAATGCATGTCAGTGCGTGAATGCGCGTGCATGTCTCTCTTCCCTCTCCTCCTCCTCTCGTCCACGTGACCTCCTCCTTCCATTCCCATGGCTCGGATTACCGCCTGGCTCAGCTCAGCGGCAGCAGTAGCGCGCGCTCCCGCCGCAGCGTCCGACTCACGCGCTCTGTCCGCGCTCTGTCCGCGCTCTCTGCTCCGGTGTCGCTCCGTCACTCCATCAGTCCGGCTCGGTTGGAGAAGATGACCGTGATTCCTGCACTGCCATCTGTGAGCTTCACCTCCTCGCGCAGGGAAGAGAGGGAGTGAATCTCTCTCTTTTCTCTTTAAATCGGGGAAGCAGTCGACGCTCAGCACTCATTCAATCTTATTTGCTCTGTCTTTTTTTTTTTGTTGTTGTTGTTATCCCTTCTCTCTCTGCGCATTTTCCCATCCCGTCTTTCGTTTGGGGGGAAACCGCAGTGTTATCCCAAACGGAAGGGAATACGGGGGCATCGTTTTCGTGTCAGGCTCAGTCTTTCTTTTCCCTTTTCCTCTCTAATCATGGAAAACATAAATGTGGAGACGGTGGAGAAGGAGTGCGGCGCGCTCGGTGGACTCTTCCAGGCGATTGTCAATGACATGAAGGTGGGTTACATCCTGTAGCTACGTCGGTGATTAATGTGCAGCATCCAGTGCATTCGTGTGTGTGTGTTTTTTTTTTTTTTCGTGCATCACTTGCAGATCTGCATCAGATTCCAGCACCGCATATATCATGCACATTCGTGCACTGCGCAGGTGCGTCGGCGCATGTTAGAGTTTTGATAAAATAATTTGATATATGGTGAGCTACATTGGTGAGATCCTTGATTTTGGTTGATATGGGTTTGATGGTGACTATTGTAACATACCTTAAAGGAACAACATTCCTCTACTATAGGCTAATTGAAACAACAACAAAAAGAGGAAGCATTGAATTCCCCAAAACCAATGAAACATCTGCTGCTGAATAAGCATATACAACCTCACCATTCTGTGCCATCCAATCATGGTTGGTGCTCTTGCCTTCTGCACTACAGAAAAGGTACCTGACATCTTGATTGATGAATCTTGATTGGGTTAATGTATCTAGTGTCTATTTTAAAGACGCACAATGGAACAGATACATGGCAGTTGGAAAGATAGAAAGCTTAGGGCTGTGGGTTTCTCCTGGATATGGTCTGTCCTTCCATTTTTGGGTGCTCGAGACAATGAGCTGAAAGGGGATATTGACTTAGAGGCTGTAGTACACCAGATCTACCAAGGTTCTGAGTATCCATGTCTTCTCCTCCAAATAGGAATGCTGTATCTTTCTATTTCATGCCCACTTTCTCTATTCCCATTGGTTTTACGTTTTGACTTTGTACACACACTGATCTTCTTCATCATGCTGGATACCGTAGGTTGCATGCCACCTATGCACCACTGGATTGCAAAAATATGGGTCTAAACATGACTCACCACATTCTGTCGTATGTTGGAATAGGTTTGTTGTACTAAGTCACTGGGGTCAGTGTTTGCACTGAAGCACAAATGAGGCCACAATGAGGTCAGTGTTCCACTGGGCACTTGTTTAACTGGCACAGATGTGTTTTCATTATGATGACCTTTGTGCCAGGTCCAGGTATTGGTATTGGTTTGGCCTTCTGCATATTCGAGATGAATGGTACAGTAGTTAAATTTGTGATCTTAGATCATAGCAAAATGATAGATACTATAAACAATGAATAGATGTTTAAGATATTTCAGACATGGACCCTGATCTTCTAATCTTCTAATTCTTCATTCAGCATGCTCTCATTTTTAAATTTGATCATTCATTGGCAGATATATTCACTCTGGTAAGCTTGGTGACATTTCAAAGCTCTTTGAAAGCCATGTGGAGAATTTTTTACGATTATAAAATCAGATGAACTCATAGAATGCTGCTTGTTCATTGTGGTGGCGCTTGTTCTTTATATGAATGCTGGGATTGCTTCAGAACCACAGGGAAGTTATTAAATGCCTTTCCGGATGCTACAGTTTCGCTATGATTCTACAGAACATTGAGTAATCAGCCATCTGGTTTCTGTGGATGTGCAGACTTCAGCACTAGTGATTCCTTTGTTGTATGAATGAAATCCATGCTCTGTATGCATGCATAGTTTGTCTGGTTTGCTCTTGGATTGTGTAGCTTCGTGCCCGCGTTCCTTTGTTGCTGGGGGATGGCACCCTGAGGGCATGACTGCGCTCTCCTTATATGCATCTGACAGCCAGCATGCTGTCTGGATGGCCTTTGTTCTGGTGGACGAATACAGTAGGAACCCCATCAAAATATTGAGCTGTGGCCTAAATCCATTGTATGTCAAATTTCCTTTGAAAGTGTGCATTTGAATGGCTGGAGATGAACAAGTATTGGCTATAAATAAAATGGGCATATTATAAGATTTATGCTTTGCAACTGAGAACATGAACTCCTTTAGAACAGATGTGTTGATTTATATGGATGACCTTGTGTGCATATTTGAATGTGTTGGCCTTCAGATGCTCTTTTTTAAAGGATGGACTGTAACAACAGCATATTGATTATGAGCTTGAATTATTGGTTGGAAAAATCAGATTTTATTGCAGGATGGAAGAACCTCAAGTCCCAGTCTTTAATCCAATATTTGAGAAGCAAGGGGGCGTATTCTGACCACCCGGGCTAGAGGTGAATGATGCAAGCGCTCATGTGTTTGCCAGCTGGACATGCTATATATCACTCCTGTTTACATTTACAGGCCTCCTGCTGAGATGTGCACACCAGCGTATAGAGAAGAATCACTCAACACATACATGTACACACACAAAGGCAGCTCAGCTATGTATGAGCTGACTCGAAGGTTAGCCCTCAGTCTGCACAGGACTCATCTGAAATGTAACTTCATCATCCATTTAACTTTTTAACCATTTAACATATGTTATTTATCCAATAACATATTCACTAAGAAGGATCAACACCAATGGCAAATGAAACCATGGCTTTAATTGGTTCTAATGTAATCTGAGCTTACTGAGTGCACAGTATCCACACAAGCAGTGCTATTTGCAGGGCTGAAGAACGTGTGAACAAGAGCATGTGTTCCCCTTCTCAGTTCCACCCAGTTTTTTCCCAACCTGACAATCCTAGTGAGACTACTCATGGACTTCCACTTATTTATTTAGTGTGTAGGGCTGCTGTATCATTCGAGCATGTGTTTCATTGGCCCTTCTAAAGGCTTATTAAAGATGAATTGTCCCGCCTTGGAAGGAGTTGTTTTGGAAGCGAGCCAGCTTGGTTAAGGCGTTGTTGGACCTGTCAAACTCATTTTGTCTCTTCCATCTGCTGACTCTTGGGAAACCTCATAAAGATTGATCATTCTGTGTAGTAGTAGATGAAATATGCCTGCTTTTGAACTCATTCCAAGGGTTGTAGTATTCAATGAAAATACAGTTTTCTATCAGTGACATTGAGGTGTGGTGATGTTCTTCGTGCTTTTGTGGCTTTTGCACAAATATAAGTTTGGAAAGGAAAAGACATGGAGTTCCTTGAGGACATTTCTCCTTCAACCCATTGCCATTGTAAATGCTACATCTTTACATGTATTAAATTTTTCACCAGGTTTTAGCTGCAACAAGTCAGGATTTATTATCATATTCAATGTAAAGAATTGTGCAGATAGTTCAACTACTTCTGTGTTCTATTTGAGAGGACGTTGTCTAGGTAGAGAGCATTTGGGCAGGATTAGCGCTCAAGTCTGTCCCTGTTGGAGTAAAGGTTATGGGCAGGTTCCAAACTGAACCAGTATTGCATGTATTCTTCTTGTTGAAGACATGGCAAGTTTTCTATAAGTGAAAATAATGCATTGACTCTTCAAGTACAACCTTGCGATAACATCGTTGAACTTTGGAAAACTTTGTGATAAAGTGCTAGGCACAGTTCGGTCATTTTTACAGCTTGATTACTAAGTATAAATGGCAGCATTTAATTTAGTTGTTGTTTAGCGTTGATTTGATTAGCTTTCTCAATTCTACTGTCATCATTTATACCTTCATTTTTCATTTGACACATTGTGTATAAATACAAGCTGATAGCTCATTTTAGCATCTAGCAGCTGAGTTGTATGACCGCTTTACTTTACAGAACTTGACCAGTATACTATGTTCGTCTTAGTTTTGTCAATGTTTCCATGTATTTCCCCGCCACAGCTTTGGCTATGAATAAGTAGTTCCAGATGGAATATGAATGATCAGCTATCGTTGTTGTCATCTCTGTAGACCATAAATTCCTGCCCGCAATGTCACTGTGACCCAAGTGTGATCACTTTACCCAATGACTTGACAATGCTTATGACTCTATTTCTACAAAAAAAAATGTTTTGTTGTGAGGCACTAGGATACATGTATTCATTGGGTAATTTATTAATGGGAGGTATGTCAATCTCTCAATGCTTATTCATTGACCAGTAACTAGCACTAAGGATGGACTCATTCAAACAGAAACAAATGAAAGAATTTGGCCATTTAGGATTAAAGAAATGAAAGAGAGAGAGAGAGAGAGAGAGAGAGAGAGAGAGAGAGAGGAGGAACAGCAGTTTTCCATGGTCAGTGGTTTCCATAATTCAGTACAACATGGTCCCCGGCTGCAGTGCTAAATGTAGGAGCTAGAGATCATTTGCTTTTCTCCATCATTCACTTATTTGTTCACGGAAGTGAGTAAGATGTACAGACTAAGACAAGCTGCCTGTTTTTGTCCTCAGCCCGGAAAAGACCAAAGCCAATCAGCTTGACTTTAAAGTAGTAGCTCAGCTCATAAGATGTCTCTTGGAATCCACCAACCTATCAATGCCTCTCCCTCAGACGAGTCATGTGTGCTTCTATTTTCCACATTCATTTGTGTAAGAGGTGGGGGAGGGGAGTGTTGGAAAGGGAACACAAAAACGTTCCTCGAAATATATCTTCTGCTGTGTGACATCTGCAGTGTCAGGTTCAGCAGACATCTTTATCAAACTTACTGCCTTTATATTCTGGGCCTTGATGCTTTGTCAAACTTATGATATTTTGACAAAAATATGATTTTTTCTGTCACCTCTGTTTCCGTATACATCCTGAACCATATCCAGTTTACATCCATTCCCTTGCCAAAATGCACTAGGCTGAAAACAACAACTTTTTACCAGAAGCATCACCATGATTTAACATGATCCCCACCATATAAGAGATGATATTGTACAAGTAGAGTTTCTTCCAAATATGTTAAGATTTCATTAAAACGTGACACGAGTCATAACAATGAGATGAAAAGATGCCTTACTGCTGCTCTGGCAAGCACCGCATTACCTATGACTACCTACATCTCGCATGAAGAGTGGTTATGGCTGCGAAGTAAGGAGTGGTGAAGTGAAGAGTTGAAATCTTTGAAAATGGAAAGTGGGTGTGAGATTTTGAATGAATAGGGAAACATTTCACTTTTTGTGCGTCTGTTTACATACATGACTGTCCCATCACAACGTTTCTCTAGGCTATTGCTCTGTGTAATCATGTTGTGTCAGCCTTGTGATGGCTTGTGGCAGAAGCCAGCTACTGCACTCAGGCACAGTTATTAGGAGTCAGCGTATCGTCACATAACAACAAAAATTAAAACGAAAATTTGATGTCAATATATTCCATATATTGGATATGTTTTGGATTTAGAATCTCATTTATTTGTGGAATATATCAGATGTGAAAAAATTACATTCGAGCTTTGCAACAATACCCGATATGTCTGAAGTGAGAAAAAAAGGAATTGGTTGGAGAGAAAGCAGTAATGAATAATGAATTGAAAAAAAAGGTGAATAAATTAATGTATTATGTCAAATATTTCAATGGGGCTAACGATTCATCAGACCCGTTGCCACAAGGCATCTACATTATCACTGGTTTTCATTAGTGTGGCGAAATCTCCCTTGTTCATAAATTATGCAGCAAAGTCTTCTTTTCATCTGACAACAACTTACTGCTGTCTGCTAATGTAAACTGAGGGCTGATTTGCCAAACACAGTGTTTAAGAAACCTAATGCACAGTGGGAGCCCTGTTATCAACATCACTGATATACTGTTCCAGGTCATGTGTGTAAAGACTATAGCTTCTGTTTGTGGACTTACAAACACTGATTTATCATGGTGTTTCTCTTGAGAACTGGGAAACAAGGAATTTAGCAACAAAGCTCATTTTATTTCTTTCACTTGTGCTGCTCTTTGAGTGTCTGAAATGGTTCTGGAGCAATGGAATCATGCTAATATGGTTTCACTCATGTTTCCCTGAATTGCCCTGAAATCAATAGGAAAGAAGAGAGAAATTAAGCTGCGTAGTGAGCTATTCATTTCTGTAGCAGAAATGAAAATGAGTCATTTGAGCACTGACAGAATTTGTCTTTTAAACTCCCAGGCAATGGCTGCTCAATAGCTTTTCATTAGTGGAGAAATAAGTGGAGAGAGACTCTTTGTTTGAGAAGATAAGCAATTGTAGAGCCCTTTCAGAGGGTATAGACATATATGGGCGAATTAAGATAGAGACGGGTGTGCAGTGATTTATACAGCAAGAACATAAGAAACATTTATTCATAGCAAAAAAAAAGAAAAGCTTATTTTATTTAGATGTGATATTCTGGAAAATGGAGAATGATATACTGCACTGTACAAAAGTCCTCGGTAGCAACTGTACAAGCTTGAAATAACACCACCCATTTATAGAATATGGTGTATAACATGCAACACCAATTCCAAAAAAGTTGGGACGCTGTGTAAAATGTAAATAAATGCGAATAAAAACGGAATACAATGATTTGCAAATCTCATAAACCCACATGTTATTCACAATACACAGTAGAACATAGTAAACATGTCAAATGTTTAAACTGAGTAAATGTACCATTTAAAGGAAAAAAATAAGGTAATTTTGAATTTGATGGCTACAATACCTCTAAAAAAAGTTGGGACAGGGGCAACAAAAGGCTGGAAAACTAAGTGTTACTAAAAAGAAACAGCTGGAGGAATATTTTGCAACTAATTACGTTAATTGGCAACTGGTCAGTAACATGATTGGGTATAAAAAGGGTATCTTAGAGAGGGAGAGTCTCTCAGAAATAAATATAGGATGGAATCTGGATGGAAGCATATGATGCTCTAAAACCTTTCAGCATTGATGGTGCCTTTCCAGATGTGCAAGCTGCCCATTCCATAGGCACTAATGCACGCCCATACCATCAGAGATGCAGGATTTTGAACTGAGCGCTGCTAAAAAGCCAGATGGTCCTCTCCTCCTTAGTCCTCTTTAGTTTAGAGGATGCGGCGTCCATGGTTCCCAAAAAGAATTTAAAATTTTTATTTGTCTGTCCACAGAACAGTTTTCCACTTTTCCAATTTTAAATGAGATTTGGCTCAGAGAGGACTGGATTGTTTCTGGATCATTTACTCATATGGCTTCTTCTTTGCATGATAGAGCTTTAACCAGCATTTGTGGATTGCATGGCAAACTGTGTTCACAGACAATGTTCTGGAGGTGTTTCTGAGCCAATGCAGTGATGTCCATTATAGAATCATGCCTGATTTTAATGCAGTACCGCCTGAGGGCCCGAAGATAACGGGCATGAAATATTGATTTTCACCCTTGTCCTTTGTGCACAGAGATTTCTCCAGATTCTCGGAATCTTTTGATAATATTATATACTGTAGATGATGAGATATTCATAGTCTAGCAATTGTATGTTGAGGAACATTATTCTGAAATTGTTCCACAAATTGTAGACACAGTTTTTCGCAGATTGGTGAACCTCTGCCCATTTTTTATTTCTGAAAGACTCTGCCTCACCTGTTGCCAATTAACCTCCAGCTGTTTCTTTCTAGTAACACTTACTTTTCCAGCCTTTTGTTGCCCCTGTCCGAACGTTTTTGAGACGTGTGGCGGCCATCAAATTTAAAATTACCTTATTTTTTTTCTTAAAATGCTACATTTACTCAGATTAAACATTTGACATGTTTTTAATGTTCTATTGTGAATAACTACTGGGTTTATGAGATTTGCAAATCATTGGATTCTGTTTTTATTTACATTTATTTACATTTTACACAGTGTCCCAACTTTTTTTTGGAAGTGGGTTTGTATAATATAATGGCAGATGGTGAATTTAACAACAAAAAAGTTTTTAAAAGTTCTTTCGATAAATAAGGAATTCTACCTTCCTAAAGGGGGTCTACTTGGCATCCTTTCTGAAAGGAAAATCCTCAGTAATAATTACAAGAATTCCTTGTTTCTTATACATTCAAACTAGCACTCTTAAATTCTCTTCACTTTGTCCCCCTGGTGGAACCCAGCAATGTTGAACCCTACAACAATGAGTTTCACTTTCAGAAAGGGTTCCAATTATAGCCACCTTAAGAAAAGTGGAAATCATTCGAACTCTGCAGGAAGTATGTTTATGCATACTCTTAAACAAAGTTCCTTATTGGCTTTCTGGTACTCCTGAGATTTGAATGTGAATAATGCTCTGATTACTAGCTCAGAACTATCTACCACATTAAAGTACGTTATATATAGAACTCAAAAACAGAGGTTTGTTTTCATTTCACAAAATGGTCCAAAATTGGGCTGCAACAACTAATCGATATAATTGATAATTAAAATAATTGACACCAAATTTAATTATCAATTAGTTGGTTCAGTGACATCACTTCACAATGATGAGAAACACATTTCTATGATTAAAACACATCTGAAAAACAGCAGAGGTCACAGAGTGAGCTGCTGCAGGAAAAATGCATGATCCAGGTCGTCCTAAAGCATGAGAATGTTCTATATTAAGCATGTCAAACAAACTCGTAAGTGTATTAACATGGCTTGTTGTGTCAAATGCTGCGACAGATGCTTGTGCTGTTTAATTTGCTCCAGTGCAGAAATGACATTTTTACCTTTATATCCTTATCTGTAATTGTTAGAAATTCATGCCAGTATTTCCAATTTATATAAAGGCTCATCCTGACAGTGTGTGAGTCTCCATTAAACTTCACTGAATGCGTGCGAGTCCACGCATGCTCTTCAATCAAACCTCAGCTCAGATTAGGACTGCTTATATTTTTTGTTACGCCATGTTCTCTTTAGTATAGTAAAATCTCTTCCACTTTGTCTTTCTACAAAAATTAGCAGCAACACACCCTTCAAGACCATTTCCTGAAGACATTTTTTGCCAGATGCATTTGATTTGATTTGGTTCAGTTTCTTAAGGAAGTATTCATTAAGATGGAGATGGGTTTCCATTAAGATGGGTGTTGTACTGCATTTCAGACATGAAAGGTTTCTTTAAATTTCTCATTGGAAAATTTGGAATATTTCATGCTGACAATGTCCTTGTTGATATAAAACTATGATTACATGTAGGGCAGTGTGGATAGTTTGGCCACATTCCTCCAAGGACCTTCTGATTTCATCTGTGGATTTAGTGCATCACAATATTTATTTATTTTTTATGTAGTCCTTTTTGTATGCATTGATATTTAGTTCAGTCTGGAAATCTTTTGGCACCTATTAAAGCCAAAAAATAGAACTGCGAAGAACTAATTTCATGAAAGCATCCTGTATTTATGCTGCTGTCCTGTGCTTGAGCAATACAGACATTGATTATGCAGCAAATTGTCTGTGAACATCTAGAAAAACAGTATGGATTGCTGTGTGTCCCTACATTTTGCCATTTAATTTAGTGTCATTCAAATTTTTCTCTTTGTGTATACAAAATCTTCATGCCAAGCAACTTAAAAGAGATGCTTTTGTCTTATCCTTTGCCTGTGTTTTATCATTTGTTACCCTTCTGGCTGTCTTTGTCCTGATAAAAATGCACTCGTAATACCATTTTTTTCTGCCTGTTTAAGCTAAAGATAAAATAGCCCACTTCCTTTATTTCCATGTACAGCCGAGCATCTCTTTCTGCAGAGAGTGTGTGACTCACTCTTTTACTTTTTATTCTATTCTTTTTTACCAATGGTTTGTGGCATGTTTGGCAAACCAGGAAAGAAATAAGGAGAACACAAAGATGATGATGGGATATAGCAAGAATGAAAATGATCTTGGCTTGAGGGATTGCTCAGCTCTGAGATTAGCTCAGTGAATATGCTAATGAGGTATGAATGAGGATCTGGACATAGAGGGAGTGGACCATATCCTCTTATCTCTTCCTCACAAACCCTCTTCAGTATGATGGACCTCAGGCCTTAACACCAGAATAGAGCACTTCAAACAGTCTGGGTGTGTGTTTAGGGTTCCACTGGGAATATCACTCTCTGGATTCAGAGTGAAATGTCTGACATCAAACGCGTCAATGAGACGGCAGATCAAACGAGATGACTCCAGTTTCGCGGCATTACCATGGACTGTGCTCTCTTTTCAGTTCTGCACGGGTTTACTGCTTCTTTATTCTCATCTTTTTCCTATTTTGTTTTTCCTTTGTCAGATGTTTTATTTTTAATGCAAAGCATTCATATTACTTGTCCTTTTTGGCCATATCTGTCTGTCTATTTTATTTTTTTTTTTTGTTTTGTTTTTTTACATTCTTTTCATTCTCTCCTTTCCTGTTTCGTCTATTTTTTGTCTGTTATTGATCTCCAATTCATATATATATATATATATATATATATATATATATATATATATATATATATATATATAGTTTAAGTGTTTGTATTAAAATAATTTCCACTGAGCTGGCTATTGCTTTCCTCCTTCTCTCTCTCTCTCTCTCTCTCTCTCTCTCTCAGTTTATTTTTATTACCTTTCTTTTTAATGTCATGTTTTGTTTTGGCATTTTCCTGATATTTTATCCCTTTTTCGCTCCAACTGTCTGTCCACATGTCTGTGCTCTACTATTTGGACAGGATAAAGTTTCCAGACATGCCTGTTAAGTCAAGCTGCTGAAGGACAATTGAAGTAATTATAATAGATTCGGACAGGATAAATCATATTGTGTCATCACAATGTATGCACATTTAATATGAATGCAAACTCACTGTTTTGAACTTTATTATAACTGCTTGTTTTAATACTTGTGTTTCTGTGTTTCTCATTTATTATTCTTATTATGATTGTGATTATGGATTATCCTAATTTGTTGCAGGCGTCCTGTGTATTGACCCCCACAATAGACATCCACAGTTGTCATTTACCTCATTATGGCAGACAATACCTGTCAAACCTTGTAGGCTATCTGTGGAGCATTGCTAGGAACTCACTAATGGACCTAAAACCCACAGAAGTGTCTCTTCTGACAAATCATTTTGACTGTGGTCTGTATTTTACGTAGACCAATATATGTCCTGTATTTTAAATTTGGCCAGTAGCATGCTTGGTTTTGGTTTGGCTTCACAAGGAGATTACAGAAGTGGAGAGACAAAAAAAGTGTCAAAGCTGTTTCCCAAAGGATATAACAGATTCTTTACCAAGAATATTAATTCATGTTAATTCAGATGGGATATATATCACTTGGGGTTATTTCTATAGGTTCTTTTATAGTAACTAAAATTCAGACCCCACCTCATGTAAAACGAATCCAGTCCATATAGGGCTTAAATCACTACTATCTCTTGCTTTCTTTGTCTACCACTCTTTCATTCTTTTTTATTCCCCAGTCTTATTTACATTCATACAATCTTGCTACATTTTGGTGTTTCTCTCCTGTCCTTATATGTCAGAACCTATGTTTTTATTCCAAAATGAGTCCTATTGACCATTTTATTCTTATTGCACCCATTTTTGTTTCTCCCCTTTGTCTGTCATTCTTTCATCATATATCAGAAATCATTATAGAAATTGCTATTTCCTGCCCTCTTTGTTCTCCTGCCCCTCTCTTTCTCCCTGTCTACCCCCATAAAGTATTAAAGGCACAGGGGCATGATGTCGTGCTGACGCAGGAGGGGGTACAGTCGCATTGGGTTGGTGAGGCAAGGTGGAGGAGAACACCGTTTTAGGGGGTTTGGGGTGGTGTTAGTGAATTCTGACCTCCAGCTGTGTTCTCGAGTGAGGTTAATTTCACCCATCAGCACACTCACTGCGTCACTAACAAAGAATGACCTGATCAAACACACCTCCTCATCTCCTACCCTCACAGGTACACACAGCAAGAGATTAGGCTGGATAGTGTGCATTCCATACTGCAATAAGTTGTAATTTTACTTGGAATTGTGGACAGTAATTAATTCAAGATGGTAATCAGTAGTGTGTTCCTCTGATTGTGATCTGAATTTAATACTGTGCTTTGTAATGGCTGGGACATACTGAGGTGCCATTGTCCTTAATAACACGTCACAGGGAGCACTGTGCCCTCTCTGTTTCCGTGGTAACAAGGCAGATCCTTATCATGGGACTCTTCTTCCTGCAGGCCAAATCACACCCCAACAAACACTTTTACACACCGCACACAGGATGTGTAAATCACACAACACATGACTAAACTTGCCTCTCTGATCTACACCTAATGGAGCTGTGTGATTGAAATGCTATGCATTCACGTGAACACAAATGTCACAGCTGTAACCCTCTGACCCCTGTTTTACTAAAAGTGTTACGAGATACAATAGATCGCGGATAGAGTCCCCATTCAAAGATTACAATGCTATCAGAATTCTTGTAAACACAGATCTGCTTAGCCTAACGTGGACCTTTGTTCTGTTGCAGTGTTCATATCCGGTCTGGGAGGACTTCAGTGCCAAGGCTACCAAGCTGCATGCCCAGCTCCGGTGAGTGCCATCTATACCTGTCATTACAGAACAAGCCTTATTATTGCAGGCTGAGGAAAGATATTGTCATTATATCATGCACTTTCTTTGTCTCCTTTCTTAGAACCACTGTGCTTGCAGCAGTGGCTTTTCTGGATGCCTTTCAAAAGGTGGCAGACATGGCAACCAACACACGAGGTAGGACTGTGTGTATGTGTGTGTGGAGTGGTGTGTGTATGTAAAAGAGAGTAGTTTTAGACTTGCTGGAAAGCAGAGAATTTGGGTTTTCCAGAATTAGGCATTTTAGAAAGATCAGTCTATAGTCTTTGTGGCATATCCAGGTTCCAGTGGAGGGCCAAGGCACACCAAGCTTTTTACGGCTAATTCTTTTTGTTTTCTTTCTGTCAGCAACTCGCTTTTACAATTATATAATCATTCAATTTGATTCTTATAGCATAGAGTCTCATCATAGGCATACAGCTACAAATACACATAGGCAGTATCATTTGTGACTGCAATATTTTAAGTCAAGAGTTTTAAGTCTGTAATCATGCCATGTCTCTTCCAAATACCAAGCACATAAGCATTAAAGCTTGACATTAGCCAGCTCTTTCATTCAAACCACACAAAACTTGTGCTTCTCTTGTTTGTCCCTTCATGCAATTTGTACTTTGATTTGACAATATTTGCAGTTTCTGAGAAAATGAATTACTGTGAAAGTAATCCACCTGGTTCATGCTTATTATAGCCACATTTTTATTTCATGTGTGGCTTCTCAATCACTGCTGATGACGTTCCCTTTCCAAGGGAACTCAATGTTGCATGAGCTTCCCGCTGTGGGAAGCGCCCTCATGCGTGACCCTCATCTGAGGCTTGTGTAAAATCATGCCTATGAAATCTGCCATGATCAGGTGACGTAGCAATTAAAGCGCGTTGTGTGATATAAAACGGCACCTGTAAATCACACCTTATTACCTTCAGCGAGACTGCATATCGGTCATTTGTGTGAACTTGTCATTTCTTTCTTTTTTTTTTTAAAAAAAAGAAAAATCTCTTCACTATTCTGTCCCTTTAGAAAAGACAAAAAAGAGAAAAGTATGAGTGAGAGTGACATGCCTGGCTCCCGTTTCATCACGGGGGGAGACGGACACACTTTCTGTGTGAAGTGTCTGGGAGTGGAGCATGCAACAAGGCCCTTGAGAGGGCTGACTGTGTGCATTGTGAGCACTTTACAATCAGGCAGCTCCGCTCGCGCCAGATTTTGGAGCTCGTGTCGCCACTCCTCCCACCGTTATGGAAAGCCAAAACACTGTCTCTGACTCCGAGGAGCCAGAAGGGGAAGCCATTGCACCGAAAACGGAATGCAGCTCTCAACCATATAAAGAGTTGCTTGAAGTGATTACTAGGACAGTAGAAAAACTTAATCTAGACTGGCCCAGGGTTGAGGAAGCGGCTCGTATTAGGCTGGACGAGTGCTTTCTCCCCAGTGAATATAACTCTCCCTCACACCACAGAAAACTCCCCTTTTTTCCAGTAATGCATGATAAAAATAGTGGTCCTCGGGCTTTGGTCTTTTTTAACAGGCCGTACCCTCGGTATGACGGAGTGGGTATTCTCGTTCCCATTGTGTTATGCTAAACTCAACGTCGAAGTTCCCTTTGAAAGGTAACGTCTGGGTTACGCATGTAACCCTGTTCCCTGAGAAGGGAACAAGACGTTGCGTAGCTTTGTCATATCAGAGCAGGCCTGCGAATTGTGTCTTCGCTTCAGATAATAGAGGCTGATGGCGCGGTTCACAGGTGCCATATTTATATCACGCGACGCGCTTAATTGCCACGTCACCTGATCATGGCAGGCCTATAAATAGGCATGATTTTACACAAGCTTCAGATGCTGGTTGCGCATGAGAGGTGCTTCCCATAGTGTTATGCTAAACGCAACGTCTCGTTCCCTTTTCAGGTAACAGGGTTACATGCGTAACCCAGACGTTTTCCCTTGAGAAAGTTTTCTTGGCCTTAATAAATGTATTCATTGATTAAAAAGTGCAGTTTATTTTTGAACCATTGAGCTGTAGATGAAGTTGGTAGAATTTTGACACTCAGTGACAAAAAAGGCTGAAAAATTGAAATAACTATAATGAACAAGAACAAAGCTTTTACTCAAAGCTGGAGACAGACAGAGCAAGAGATTGTAGGTTATTTTTGGTTGCGCCAGTCATTGTTATGAAATGGAGCTGTGATCCTTTAGGGAAACTGGCTGATGAGAAAACTGGTGTTAAAGAAAACACTAAAAACCACTTATGACCTTAATAGTCTGCCTTCTTTCCTTTGGTCTCTCATTTGTTTTTTCTGTCATCTCATTTTAATCTGCCTGAGGTTATGAATATATATCCTGTCTCACTGAATGTGTGTATATGAGGCTGAGGAAGTGTGTTAGGGAAATGCAGACGGGCCCGGAGTTTTTAACGAGGTGACAGGCTTTAGAGCTTATCCTGTGCTGACTCTTAAAACTGTGAGGGGCTTGTCTGACCTCTCCTGCAGACCAAGACTGCATATGGAGAATGCTGAGAAGTAAGAAGAAAGAATATGGAAGCAAATGCTCATTAAACAGTCAGGGGTGGAGGAAGGCAGAGCATCACAGTGCTCATGGCCTGTGGAGAATGATAGTATGGAGTTGGAAGGTTTTTGCTGAAAAAGTAAATATAAACTTTGTGTGTTTTGTTAACAGTAACTTTGAGATCTAGACTTGAATTAGGGTCATGGTTATAGTAATTTAGACAAGTGGTTGGGACAATGAATAATAGCCAGGGACTCTATATTTTGTTACAATGGTGGAACTCACAAACTATCATTATCAAACCCAGTTATTAGCTTTTCATAGTTATTATGAAAATTAAGCTTGTTATTAAGCATTGTAGACTGGTAACTTGCATTGAAATGGTTTAATTCAAACTTCACTAACTCAAAAACTAATAGGACACACATAATGCCAACTTGGACATCATGTGTTTGGGCAGTAGAAAGGTCAGTAAGAAAATTGTGTATGGCACCAATAAATAGCCAGAATATTATTTTACACATTTAAACAATGAACCTAATATTTGAAGAGCAGGATTATGGTCATAAAATAAGTCTGAGCTGAAGGAGTCTTTGGAATTTACTTTACAGTTAAAGGCGTCCCTAGCTACAAATAGTTTGAGAGCCCCTGTTTTGAACAAAGCTATTGGTCACTGATTTAGTGATTCGAAGAATGGACCAGAGCAGACATTTCTTGTAAATCCATGTCAGAAATTCAAGTTTATAAAAATGTGGTTTAGGTCCATTGGCATTTGGAAGGTCTTAGATTTAGTCTATTGCAGGTTCACTAGCTTGTTTTACTGATTGAACACTGATAGAACCTGTTTTGAGAGCGTCTAACAAACTGGGAAGTAGTTTGCATCGAAACTAGCATTTGATGGACAACAGCAAAAGTTGCAGGCATAGTGAATTTTTACCTTCAGGCAGGTGGGAGCAGACATAAAGATTGGGAGACAAAAAGAGAGAGCACGTAACTGCTGTGACTTCTACTTAATATTACTAGTTTCCCCAATGTATTGTTTCAAAAAGAAACCATAGGCCGCCCTCTTATTTGACTTGTTATAGCCTAAACTAATTACCTAAAGATTTCGTGTGTTCATTATCTTATTAACAATGCTTGGCTAATTCATTTATATTTAAGAAACACTGACTAGGAAATTTTGCAGGGAAACAGACAATAGTGCAGGAGCAGGTGAGATTGGGAATAGAATAGGCCTCATCTTGGATTTATCATGTTATCAAGATTCAACGTGTCCTTCATGTTTCCAGAAATCTATTGGGAAACTAAGTGAGTAAGAAACTATATGATGTAACCTGGATTTGACATTTCTGTGAACTCAGCTTATCTCTAGAAGATCTCTGCTGCTCTGGTCATTTTATTGGACCAGCTATTAAGGCTCGCTCATGTAATACTCTGATTTGATCATGTGACCTGATAAATAATTGCACTGGACGCTGGGAACAACATCAGAGAGAGAGAGAGAGAGAGAGAGAGAGCGAGAGAGTGAGCTATTTAGGCTTGGGATCAAACAGTCTGGAAGAACAAGGTGGAGAGAAACGGAGAGAGGCTTCAGTTCAACTGTGTGAAAGAAAGGGAATTTACAATAATCTTAGCAGCTGTAGACAAAGTTTAGAAAAAAAACGTCTTTGGCAGCGGAATATGAGAGACAAATTCTAAGTTTAGCAGAAGTTAAGCAATAGTTTCAACCAAATAGCTGACCAGTACACAAGTCTTCACAAATGACTCTAAGCTTACATTTAATGGAAGAAGGGAAACTAACAGAACTGTTATTGTGGAGATTTATGGGACTAGGTTTAGTGACATTTTTTCTACTCATGGAACTTGTAGAAAGATTTATACAAACATTTAATCCCTGTGTTAAATGTAACTTTTTAATCCCATTTTCCCCCTTGCCATTGACGTTCATGATTTTTTAGAGCTTTACAAATACAAAACACAATGTTGTTTAAACAGTGGGATTCAAAGTGTTAAACCTGCAGTATCTGCAGTACTAGTTCAGAGCATTACTCAGTTTTATCACTTCCAGTTACATAGTGCCAGAAAACATAGGCGTTACTCAAACTTAACATCTCAGGTGATATGATCACAAGTGGAATTCATTTCTTCAGTAGCAGTATTGCCAGATCTGCCAAAAGAAATCGAATGTCAGTTTAGACCCAAAATATGATCTATTACCAAACGTGAACTCAAACGACGTGGTTATATTTAGCTGTCGAATATTATTTCCTAAAAAAAGTCAGGCACTCACAGCAGAGATCAGTCAGTAATGCTTTCTTCATACTGTCATCTTGTCACATGGCATTGTGCAGCTTTTACTCAGCTAATCATGTTTCATGTGCTTTCAACAATCACCCAAGAAAGAGGAGGGGAAAGTAAAAACCGACAAAAAGTTGCATAAATAATTTAAATTGATGTGTAGATGCTATGTGAGTGAGGATTAAAAAAATAAGTCCCTTACAAACACATCTCTGATGAACTTGACCACAGTGCACATAAGTGCACAGGCCAATAACCTGAAATGTCAAATTGTCAAATATCAAACAATATGCACTAATAACAACATGCTTGTATGGTAGTTAGCCTATACATCTGGTGTTTCTAGAACATACCCAAGAGACAGAAGGTTCAGTGACTGGAGAATTACAGTACATGCATGCTTTCTGGCTATTTTGTAAAATTACTGACTGTAATATAGCAATGCTATCAAATGGTGTAATACCGTTTCCTTTAAGAAAGCCGTCTGATGGCTGAACATAATTTGCCAAATTCAAACTGTTTCCTTATTTTATTTCCTTATATTATTCCTTAAAATATTTCATGTGTGATTATAGGTATTAACAACATTACTTGCTTAAATCATTATTTCTCAAATGGTAAAATGTTCTCATATTAATACAGATACTGTCATAAATAAAGTATAATTGTGAGAATGAATAGACCAATTCACTGACAAATGACCAATGTACACATTTTAATATAGAAAAATGAAGGTGAGGTCAGCGTGCTGCATAGACAGCTTCAGTTCTGTGTGAAATAAAGGGAATTTACAATAATCCTATCAGCTGTAGACAAAGTTTAGAAAAAAAGTCTTTGGCAGCAGAATATGAGACAAGTTCTAAGTTTAGCAGAAGTTTAGCAATAGTTTCGACCAAATAGCTGCCCAGTACACAAGTATTCACAAATGACTCTAAGCTTACATTTAATGGAAGAAGGGAAACTATTGGTAATACAGATACACCTTTTAATATACAGAGACAGATGTTAATGCCAAGTCTGAACTTCTATAGGCAAAATATCAGTTAACCACAGTGCAGCAGAAATAAACACGCACACACACACACACACACACACACACACACACACACACACACACTCTCTCTCTCTCTCTCTCTTCAGGCCTTCATCCTCACAGTGGGGGTCTGTGGTGGTGAGGAAGGAAACAAACGCTTCCTGCCTTTAACTGCCTTTAATCTGCTTCTCATTTGCTTTCATTTTACTGCTCTTCCTTTCCCTGTATCCCTCTTTCCACTAATCTTGGTTCTCTTCTTCAGACAAAGAATATAGCTTTCCCTAGCCTGAGAGCTGTTGGCAATAATCATGACTTGTGTTTGCTTTATGGAAAATTAGGAGCTTGACCATCGTTATGTTTTCAGACACATGTATAATAAGTACCAGGAAGTGTACAACACAAGCTCTGTGTTAAGTTCACGTTCTGAATAGATGGACTTGTATATGTGGAGTCTGTTTATGTGTGTATAAAGGCAGTAAAGGTAAAGATCCCTAATTCATGATCCAAAATATCAAGATCTTCAGACTACTGTGGTAGGCATGAATATTAACAGAGCCGAGTCTGTCCAAAACACCCCACATGGCGTTGGCCCAGCTCTTCACCCAGTGCTTTACAGCCAGTCTACGTGAACCGAATCACAGTCGACCATAATGAACGTCATAAATCTAATTCATTCACCAGGGGGGCAAAATGGCTTCCCTTCACAGACACACAGCGCTATTAAAACAACCTGTGTGCCAGCTCATCAACTGGCAGTCTGGGTTGGGTTGTATTTTAGATTGTGTGTTTGTGTGGCCAGGGGGGTTACTACTCCTCCAGATGTGAGCACCAGACTCGAGTAGGCACTTTGGTGTTACTCTTCACACAAGCTTGCTAGCAAATATAAGCCAAGAGGAACGTCAGTGTTCTGGACCTGCACAATTCTTAAGAGAAACTGTAATAGGGTTGTCAAATTCCTTAAATAATTGCATTTGGATTTTAATTTCTTTAAATCTTAATAATAATTGTTACACTGCAACAGATAGACCAAACAAAAACAGTAGCTCTATACACTGCTTTTGTATCTCATAAATTACAGACATTGTGGAACAAGCACAAGTATAACACAATTCATTTTAGCGTCTAACCAGTTGAGCAACAGTAGTAAAGTGCAGAGTAAGCAGAAAGGCAAAATATACAGGTGCATCTCAAAAAATTAGAATATTGTGGAAAAGTAAATTTTTTCCCATAATTTAATTAAAAAAGTGGAACTTTCATATAGTCTACATAAATTGAAATATTTCAAGCTTTTTTTGTTTTAATCTTGATGATTGCAGCTTACAGCTCATGGAAATCAAAAGTCCAGTATCTCAAAATATTAGAATAAAGATTTTATAAATTTATTTGCATGTGTGAATAAATTTTGCACAAAGTTAATTTTGGTAGAAATGAACACAAATTGTTCTCTGAAATGCTTTTGTTAGGGTGACCATACGTCCTCTTTTTTCCAGACGTCCTCTTTTTCGGACATTAAAAAAGTGTCCGGCCGGGATTTCTAGATTTGAGAAGCTGTCCGTGATTCAGCTTTAGTTTCATTATGATGTCCTTATGGTCTAATACTGTATCATGTGTGCGCATGTTAGCATTGCTTTAACCCCTCTTTGTAATTCCTGCCTTCTTGCACACCAATTGGTCAATTATAAAAGGCTTGCAGCAACTATTGGCCAAATTCCTGCATCTCAACCATTAGTCTACTCTCAGCGACCGTGTGAAGTGCTGTTGTGTACGGTGTCAAAAAGTTGTAGTTGACAATAGCAGCAAATTTCATCTTTTCACATTGCTTCATATTACATGCCCATTCAAATGTGTAAATGATGGCAGAAGGTTCACTTGTGGCATCTGATATTTTGTATTATTCAATGGACATTCAAAAGAATGTAGGGAATATCTATGTGTGTGTGTATGTGTATATATATATATATATATATATATATATATATATATATATATATATATATATATATGCCATATTTATGTGGTGCTAATCGTGTGTCTTTTTCAGTGTATTGAAATCTGCATTTATAGTAACACTAGGGAACACTACTAAGAGGTCCAACCCCCTGCCCCCCCACCCGCAAAAAAACATGGTTTTCTCTTTTTAGAAAACTAGAATATGGTCACCCTAACTTTAGTGATGTAATGTTACCCACATTGGGCAGTGATGTTTTATTTATTTATTTTATTTTATTTTATTTTATTTTATTTTATTTTATTCAAAAAGTTCCAAACATTGGACATGCTTTTAAGCTGTAAAATAAGCTCTAAATAAAAGTATTTTAGATCATGTTGCTTTTCTCCTGACTTTATACATACGTGACCTTGAAGTAATCCGAAAAGTAATCAGATTACATACTGTGATACTTGAATTACATTACTGATGTTGTTTTTTATGAAGTTATTTGTAACTGTAACGGAATACATTTTTAAAGTAACCCTCCCTACCCTGCTGATCAATGCCCAAAACTATTCAGACATTTTCCTGTCTGCTGACTATGCAAACACACCCTAAGATATGTTCTAAAAATTAACTGGTATAAACTGGTTTAAAAGAGTGTTTCAGTTCCAAAACAAGTGGAGATGCTCCATCCCATAGTACAGAGTAATAAAGCTAGAATGGTTGTTCAACCCTATCATGTGATTTATACTTTACCAATGTCTCTCTCAGCAAAAGCGTCCTTGAATTAGTCCTTCCTAGTACAGACATGCGCTATTATTGCGCTCTTCAAGCTCCTTGTGATTGAAAAGACTAGCTTGTTGTTCTCTAAAGAGAAATCAATTGAGTAGAGCAATTGGCTGATTCTGACAGAGATTTTGAAAAGCAGCTCTTGTTCCTCATGTATGAGGGACTGCAGTGTTGTCTCATTGACTTTAAAGAGAGGAACTGACAGAAAGAACAGAATGAAGAGAGAGAACAAAACGTTCTGTCAAGGTTGGTGAGAGACTCTAGCGGTTAGCCTTCTACGTCTGCACATTTCTAGAAAGAAAAGAAAAAAGGTCTTACTAAGCATCCCCTTGATTACGTTCTTTCATTACAGACAGCAGGAGGGGAGGTAAAGCAGCTCTTTAATTCTATTGCATGGTGTAGATTTTTGGCACCTCCTGTTGTCACAGGGCACCTGACTCAGCTCTTTCCATACCACCCAAACTCAGGTCGTCCGAGAACACCTGTTTCTAAATGAGAGAGAGAGTTTTATGCAGAGATCAGAGCTCCATACACACCCTCCACACACACACACTGCCACTACTGTTACTATCACTTCCCAATAAAAACAGGATCAAGCAAAGTGCTTTAGTGTTGCTTGACAGGAATGATGCTTCCAGTTACATTTAGAGCAAACAGAAGAAGGAGCAATGGTACAAAGTAATTATAGAATTTCACTTACACTTTTTGTTTGGTAGATGCATTTTATCCAAATTGACTAAGGATTAAGACAGAATATAGTCCAAACACACAGCTGAGGAGGGTTTATGGTTTTACTCAAAGGTCAAGTTCTCTGGTCTGCTAATTTGAATTAGCAATCTTCCAGATACTAGCTCAGAATGACTGAGCCACCAGTTTCCTCAAGGAGAACCATACAGTTCCTGGAATTTCTACATTTTATCAGTATGCAGGAACCAATACATAAACTCAAAAATGTTTAAAATTATCAACCTAAAGGGTTTTGGTTTTGCCCTTCTCTGGGAATCCCAAAAAGTCCCATGTATAACAGAGGGTTTCCTTTTATAACAACTTCCAAGTAGACCTCCCTTTAGGGTCTTAAAGAACCCCTGAGGAATGAGTTGAGCTACAGAAGAATCTCTAAGCATTCATAAACTCAAACAGCAGAGACTACTGGTCTGGTAAGCCATTCATTCATCTCTAATAAGTACCCTGAGAAGGGTGAATCTGGACCCTGCTCTTCTGATGCATTGACATTTTGCCCCAGACCCTGAAGCTGTGAGGCCCCAACATTACCTGCTGGGCCATCATGTTGCCAGGTAACTAAACAAACATGTACAAATTATAATTTAATCTTAACATCACTAATTGGGGTGGCATGGTGGCACAGCAGGAAGCACTGGTGCCTCAGAACTTCAGGGTTCTATTGTGAGCTTGGGTTTAGAATATTATCCCCATGCCCACATGAGTTTCTTTCTAGGAGGACTGACTATGCTAAATTACCCCTAGGAGTGAATGATTCTGTGTGTGTATATGGAGCCCTGCAGTGGACTGGTCTCCCATCCTGGGTGTAGTCCCACAGTCTTCCTTAATCAGGAATTCCTGATCAGATTAATGTGGTCAAAGAGGGGCAGTGGTGGCTCAAAGCTTTTGGGTTACCGATCAGAAGGTCAGAAGTTTGAGTCCCAGCACTGCCAAGCTACCACTGCTGGGCCCTTGGGCAAGGCCCTTAACCCTCAATTGCTTAGTTGTATAAATGAGATAAATGTATGTCGCTCTGGATAAGGGTGGCTGCCAAATGCTGTAAATGTAGAAATGTAAATGTAAAGACAAACGAATGAATCTCTAATTGAAGCTTTCTTAAAAATGATCAAACATTGTCCATGTTATAACATGAAGGCCCATAAATGGGTATTTATGATTAAAAAAACTCAACAGCTAGCAACAGACCATCAACAAATGCGCTATTAATTGATGTTCCTCAAAATCCACAAGCTTTTGTAATGAAGACCACTCATCTTCTCAATTTCATGCTTCAGAAGAACACAGAAATGCATATCCCTGTCGCTATCCCTGTCTTGGCAGCCATAAGGTCATAACCACAAATCACTCTGTGACCATTAATTAGAAAAATGGTGATTTCCAGTATGGCTGGTGGCCATGATATCTTTTAGTTTCATGAGTCCTTTATCACTCTGACCCACAATGCTTTCTGCTCACAAAGGTTAACACCAGTACTTAATATTTATTTACATGTTTTTCAACTTCTTAACACATACATATATTTTTTTAAACTTGGCTGTTTCACTGTGTATTTTTATGGCATCTTCCAGGATTTCCAAATCTATATGAAGAATATGTAAAAGGTGGCAAGACTCTACAACAGTGGGTTTCATGTTGTTTTTTTTTCTGTTAAAGCATTAACTGACGTATGGATTTCAGAATTATAGTTCTAATTAACATAGCTGCCTTTGTAACCCCTACAGATACAACTCCCAAGTGACCCTTCTATACATACAAGGAAGATGGCAGAAATTCAATAAAAGACTCTTTTGGACTAGATAGATAAACTGTGTGGTTGCTGACATGAGTAGAATGCTTTAACCACCTGTAAAAGAGCTGATGAGAGGAATAGACTGTGTGTATGTTTAAGTATTTCCTTGTCAGCTTCCATGCAGCAAATGATGGAGGTTGTTAATGTGGTAGCCTTGGCCTTTATGGGTAGTACGAAGCATGTGGGGGCAAATGCAAGCCCTAACAGCAGATGGCGAATTTCATCAAACTCCCTCACTCTGTCTGTGCTATCTTTTCTGGTTTCTATGTCATTCCATCCATGTGATTGGTTTTGACAGCTCAATATGGCCTGAGCGTACATCATGATAGACTAATCCATACGGCGGGAGGGTGAGGAGGGGTTTGTGGGACTCGACTGAGCTCGTAGACAGGCATTCCTTTGGGCCAGAATCATCTGGTTATAGCAGCTGCACGAAGACGTTTAATGCCTGTCATTTTAAAAATCATACATTAAAAGACCCTTTATCATTGGTCAAATAGTAACTAAATTTTGGCATAACTGTGCCTTCATATTAATAGAAAGTGCATTTCCACAGAATCTTTCCTCTAGGTGTTTTCTTCATCGAAATTGCTCTTCCCCACACAGATCACACCTTCTCTAAGAGTGTGAGACACTCCACAGCAGATCATCGGCCAGGCCGGCTTGCTACCAATCAGCTTAACGCTTTGGGAGGTGGATCTCTGCATTGTTGCTTAGCAACAGAAATGGAGGTGCCCCAGTCGCTTGTAGTGTTGCTAAGCGACTGGGAAAAATGTTGCAGTGGGTTACAGTGGATGATGACGAGAAGAAGTGAAGGACCTTGATGTCCCAAATTGTTCTGTCATTAATTGAAGTCAAGCTAATTAGCCTGTAATTATATATGAACTATATGAATGAACAGTAGAAGTAGCATATGAGCCATACTGGATAAACCACCTACACACTGTATGTTGTCTTTTTTTTTATTTAAGTACTCAGAACTGTTTTTATCTGATAATTAGATTCATTAGCTTTATTTTACCTTTCTTAGTGGTAATTACTGAGGATACGCACAACATACCAGTTGCATGCAACCTTACACTTACTGGTATTCCTAACTATCTCATTATATCCTCAACAATCCAACACAGAGATGTGTTTAATTAAACTCATTATTTAATCTCAATTGCATTTCACGCTACATGCTCACTACATAGAGTAACATTTTGGTGTTGTAGTAGCTTTGTAGTGCACTATTTGCCCAATAGAACACTGTTTGTGATTCAGCTACAGAAAAAAAAATAAGTCTAAATGTTAAACATTGTAGATTTACAGTACATTAAACATAAAACTGTTGCATATAGCCCTATATATGGATGAAAGTAATGGTGGCTCTGACAATTTTACCCTGAACCTGTATTACATGAAAACACAGGGCTGTGAGTTGCAAGATACTGAGAGAGACATATGTTTTGTGCAGATTGCTGGCCATATTTAAACTTTAATCAGGTCATGTGAGTGACAAATGAGGAGCCATGTGATTTTGCAAGACACATAGTAGACTTAGTTTGTAGTAAAATTATATTTTTTCCATTTGTAAGTCCTATAGCACATACAAATACCGACACACACGTGCATACACACACACACACACACACACACACACACACACACACTGGTCTCATTAGTAAGAGTGGAGTTTTGGCCTTGGCTTTGGAGGCCAGTTTGTGCTGCTTCCCACGTACTTGCTGCTGGCCACAGACACAAAGAAAGCTTGTGACACGAGGAAGTGTCCTCACAGGGCAGAAAGAGAGAGAGAGAGAGAGAGAGAGAGAGAGAGAGAGAGAGAGAGAAACATCAGAAAGATGGAGAGAGAGGCCATTAGAAAGAGTGAGAGAGAGATCATTAGAAAGAGGGAGAGAGGGAGAACAGATGAACATTGTGACTGAAGCTTAATTAAAGACAATAATGTTGTTTTTGTTGGACATTTTTAAAAACAAAGAGCCATGTCAGGGAGGAAGAGAGATCCTAGATGTTTCACAGAAACAGATAATCAGACATCATGTGGGACTTTCAAACAGAAAGGATGTTTTTGACTCAAATGTAAATGTTGGGCATATTGTGTTTACTAGTATTTAAATATCAGTGAGGGTAGGTGTGTGCATATGAGCTGCAAGTATCAGTATTTGTTAGGCATCATCTCACACTATCAGAGCGCTGCTTAAGTCCTGATGTGTTTAGAATCAGTTCTCCATGAGCTATAAGCTTTTTAGGAAGATAAAAATTCAAGGTATAAATTTATTAAGGAGACCAAAATATAGACAAAGTAGAACATAAAGAAATTGCTATGAGCATATGCCACAATACACACATTAGTACTGTTAGCACTTATATATAACAACAGTGACCAATCCAGTTTTCCTCACAGTAGCAATGTACTGTTAAAATCTAGTTTTCTACCAACATTTACATTTACCTTTGTAGACATTAGATAAAAATATAATAATTAAAAGGGTCAGAATGGTGGTGTAGTGGCTAGCGTTGCTGCCTCACAGTTCCAGGATAGATTGTTTTAATGTCTGTATTGGGTTTTGCATGTTTTGTGACTGTCTGTACTGCATTCGATGCAGTACCTACTGCACGGCCATGGAAACAGTACGTACTAATCAGAATGTGAGTGTAGTATGAATACAGTCCTGGATGTACTGTACAGTACCACAACTGCCATGTCAGCATTGTCATGTAACCTTCGACGTCATCATAAACAGAAAAATCTTAAAGGGCCCACCAGATTAAAGCAACTGCACTAATGGCAAAATGCACATCAGGAAAGTTAACTTAATTAGTAATTTAATGTGGGCAGTGTTAACAGGCTGAGGTAAATCCGTTGCCATTAGCTTGGCCGACTAAGGCATGATGGAGATCATGAGAAGATTTCAAACGCTGTGACAACTATGTTCTTGTTTAAACCTTCAACAAGTAAAAAATTTATTCAGGTATTGTTAAACAAGTCCCATTTAACCAAGGTTTAATAATTAAAAACAGCCGACGCGATGTCTTCCGTGATTTTTTTTCTGAGCTTGTCTGCAACAGTCCTGTTGCATTATGGGATTTTTTGACCTGCATAGTGTCCATCGGTTGCATACTGCAAAATGTCGCCAGAAGCAGTATGCCATCCAGGTATATCTCGCTTAGTTTCTCGCCTACTGAGAATTCGGACATACTACCCCTCTGGCGTACTGCTTTTTGCCTACTGTGTAGTAGGGTAGTACGCGATTTTAGACGCAGCCCATGTGTTTTCATGGGTTTCCTCCAGGTTTTCTGATTTCCTTACACCTCCTAAAAACATGCTCAAAGGCGAATTGGCGATGAGAAATAGCCCCAATTGTGAATGTATGTGCATGATGCCCTTCCATGGACTGCATCCCATCCAATGTGTGAAGTGGTAGCTTAGTGTGGGAAGATGTAGCTCAGTGGTTAGGATGTGAGACTTCTGATTGGAAGGTATTGAGTTCAAATCCGAGCACTGTCAGGCTGCCATTGCTGAAGCAAGGCTCTTAACCCTCAACTGCCCACTTGTATAAAAAAAAAATTAGGTAATTGTAAGTCGCTTTGGATAAGGGCATCTGCCAAATGTAATGTATTCCTACCTCACACCCAATTTTCCTGGCACAGGCTATAGATCCACTGATCAGGATAAGGGGTTACTGAAGATGAATGAATGATTCAATAGTCATTGATCGTTCTTGACATGTTCTTAGTCAATTGGTTATGTAGATATGACCACTCGACTTATCATGGGAAAATTCTGTAACTGCTCAGTCTTGTCAAGTTGCTGTTGTCATGGCCTTTCTGACAGTTTCGCAAGCCTGGGTGTGGAGTGTATACGTGTGTGTGTGCACATGTGCATGTCCGAGTGTGCACAGACAGGCCAGTTCAGGCCAGCCTAGTGGTAATCCTCACTATTAAGTGTTGGCAATCAGGCGTGATCTACATACTGCTGCTGCTACTGCTGTCTCAGCGACTGCTATCATCACACATTTCATGAACATAGCTGCTCTCCTTTGGTCACTTTCTTTCATTTATGTTCTCTCTCTCCTATCTGTTCTTCCTCGCTGACTGTTTTCATTTGTATGAGATGAAACATGAGGAAGAAAACTTTAGAAGGGAACCTATCCTTTCCTGTTGGTACCAGATAGAGAGATTATATATCATTAATCTTCTACAACTGTGTTGAAAACAGGAAAGTCTTTATGATTACATCAGCAGTTCTTAGGTATGCCACATGGTGTGATGTGGACATAAACTATTTTTGGGAAGTACAGATCTTTAGGATTTCCATATGGGACCATTCACAACATTAGCAGGTGAATCACAAATGCAGCAAGCTCCAAGCAGAAGAAGAGCATTATATAATTGCTATGAACTTCAATGTATGATATATTAGAAACTGAATTTCTTGCTGTTTGCTCCAATCACACACCCTGCCTTCTTTTCTCATTAATCCTACATTCTTGCTGTTTTCTCTTTCCTGTCTTTCCCCGAGCTAAGCCACTTTATTTATAGTGCCTTTATCGTCTTCTCTGGGAAACGGCTCGCTGTTTTCATTCAGCCTTATTTTTTTTTCCTCTCAGACGCTCCATCTCATTTTCTCTTCCTCTTTTTCCTGTTCCCACTAACCTTCTTCTTGACCTCCTTCACTATTCCCTCCTTCTCTCCCACTCTTGGACACTGTCTTTAAAAGGTCCTGGTCTGGGCGCGACGCTGTGTTGTTGGTCCTTTGGGTGTGTTGGCATGGTGACCTGGTGTTTTGTGTGTATCCATACAGAGTGGCTTTTCTTTTTCATTTCAACATTTGTATAATACAATTTAAGAGGTCCCCCCCAAGAATAGATTCTACTGTCTAATATAAAACAGGGCTAAATGTAATCTGGGTATATGTGGTTTTAAAGTATATGCAGATTTTACACTTGATATCCTGAAAATTATTGGTAGGGAAGGAGAGATATGTTACCAGTGTACAGGTGTGAGAAGTGCATCAGGGAGCAGTGTTTGGCTCCTTATAGTTTTTTTTTTTCTTCTTCAAAATTGCCTCTTTTGCTTACTCCTGGTACACTGCCATTGTCTTGTTGCTCTTGAAACACTGAACGTGGAAAAGGTCAGTGGGGCCTCAGGGTTTTCAGGCCTGATGAAATGATTATGAAGCTCTGCTGTCCCGGAGGCTTTTCCCACACTCTGCACACTGAAGGAGGCTGGGTTTGGGCCAGGCTAGCTGTTCTTGGTTAGGCCACTCTAAGGGATCCCCCTGAATAGTTTAGAGTAATGTGGGGTGATTTGTTGGGCTGGAAAGGTTGGGAGAAAATCCAGATTTTCAGATCTATGAAATATCTTACATCTATATAAATATGTTATGGACAATAAGAAGTAATGCCTCTGGAGATCTGGAGAATCATTTTAAAGAAGTCCTATAGTTCTCCAGCTTAACTTTCATTTCATCCTAATATTCTCATATCCGATTTATATTTAATTATATTAAATTACTATTATTATATTACATTAATGTTTGGTTCCTTTTACCTAAATCTAGGACCAATATAGAAATAATATGTGTTGGGAGGATTTTCCCCCAGTACTTTGCCAGCTCCCACCCATTAGCTAGCTCTCCCTTATGATGCAACAGCTCCCACCTAAAGAGAGGGATCATGGCCAATTTTGCTCCCTTAGACTCCTAACCACATAGGGCTTTGGCATCAAACTCCCAATCTCCTGACTACATGGTGAACGTGTTTCTATTGTGTCACTTGTTAACACTTGTTGGAACCCTGTTAATAAAATGTTGACCAGATGCTAGCATACTGTTCGTTGACCCGGCATACTGCCACTGAGGGACCTATGGAGAGCTCTGCATCCTGGATTTCCCAAAAGGCCAATGAAGTCACAGACATTCTGGAAAACTCTGTGAGGTCTCAGAATGTTTAGAATACCTAAAGCCTTATTCGGAGCATCTTAACGAGCTTGATGATACAGCAATTCTTTGTTATTAGTCACAGTTGAGTGTTTGATACTTCAGGGTGAAATTGTTTTAATAACCTGCTATGTGATTGATTCCATGTGTTTGGAAAAATACAAAGAACTGAGTTGGGTGAGACAGAAGGAAGTGATAAAGGTAAAATATTGTTTGAGAGAGAAAGAAAAGAAAGCTCATGTTTCTTCAGTGTTGGAAATTGTTAGTGTTGGATGTTTACAGATTTCATGGTATTTCTTTTATGATAAATGGCTTCTGGTGTTTGTGTGTCTGTGTGTGGGGGTCGATGTATATCTTGGTGGGGACCTCATAAGGATGGTTTTTTGTCACATCTATCTATGTATCTATCTGTCTATCTGTCTGTCTGTCTGTCTATCTATCTATCTATATATCCATTTATACCTTGTCAGGATATTTCTTTCAAAAAGAAAACTGCATGCTTATTCCTTTTGATTCCTTAGGGTTTGGGTGTAGGCATCGCAATAATTAGTGCCATTAATACTGTCACAATAATTATGTCTCTGCCATTAGGTGCCATTAGTAAGACAAATCTGTGTGTGTGTTATAGGAAGATGGCAGGTTGCCATCTGTAAGAACATTGTTGCCTGTTTGAGGGTAATCCTCTTTACTGTATGTCGTGACACACAGACTGAGTTTTGTGACCTGTTGTGCCTTCACAAATGACTTTAAGGACGTGTGCGTGTGTGTGTGTGTGTGTGTGTGTCTGTGTTCTGGGCGGGTCCATGCTGCCATAAGCCACTGCCAGACTGCTGCAGATGGCACGTAACTATGGCAACCATCTGGAGGCTTCGTGTGTGTCATGTGAAGAACATGCAGGCATGCAGTGGCACACTTACATGTAACACAGATGCCACATACACACAAAAATTATGCATGCACCACAGGAAACCACTGCACCATCAGCATGGAGCAGCACATAAGCACATAACATTCAGAGACAGGGAGAATCTAGAACAACAAAATCTCATCTAAATGATTTATCTAAAGGACATGTAGCATCTGAAACAAGACCAAGATTTACTACGAAACATAGGGGCTACATGAACTGCTGGTAATGGCACAACTAAATTCCATCTTGATAGTCAAATAGCGAATAAATAAAGCTAAAAAATCTTTGTGGAATGTGGTTTTATAATAGAAAGGACAACAACAAAAGTCATATTTACTAATAAACTCTGAAGCTAGAAGTGGATTTGCAGTCATGACATTTTTTTGTTTCCTGTTAAGCCAAGGATCTCTTTGATAAGTTGCATTTTGAAGTTAGTCTCTTTGCTAATTAATGCCTAAATTATTAAGAAATATGTAAGACATCACAGTGGGTTACATTACAAAACAAATAAAATACCTAAAATTGAAATTCTATGAACTGAGGAACACTGGTGTTTAAAATTCAACTAGCAGTTGGGGCTGTTTGTCTTTGGTAAGTTGTCTTTGGTAGGAAGAGAAAGCGACAATGAAGGAGACGCACTCGTGTACATAACCTGATACTTAGTTATCTCGTCAGTACAATACGAGAAAGCTGGCCAGAGAAGCCACAAGCACAATAGCTTCATTGCACATAATCTGTGAGCTCACTTGCCTCACACCTTTGGAGTAGGTGGTTCGACTCTCTCCTCCCCACTGCGTGCCCTGTGTGCCCTGATTTTGCATGTTCTCCTTGTGTTTCGGGGGTTTCCTCTGGGTACTCCAGTTTCCTCTCCCAGTCCAAAGATAAGAATTGTAGGCTGATTGGCATCTCTAAATTGTCCTTAGTGTGTGAATGGGTGTGTGAGTGTGTGTGCGATTGTGCCCTGCAATGGCTTGGCACCCTGTCCAGGATGTTTCCTGCCTTGTGCCCCAAGTCCCTTGGGATAGGCTCCAGCCTCCCCGCAGACCTATCAGCATCTGAGGATGTTAGTGTTTAAGTATCAACCCCTTTACTGGTTTAAAATAAATCAGCATACATCCATTTTTCCTCACACTGACTGTGTGAGCTGGCATTTGGCAGAATTGAGAGCTGTCAGCCAATAAGACACGAGTGTTTCCATATATTGTCCTGTAAACCCTGTCTGATTGGTCGTGCCTCCATTTACTGAAGATAAAATACAAAACTGGATTCACTGAAGATACACAATTACAACACTTCCGTCTTCTTTTACTGACCTTCAGTTACGTAGTAACAAACCGCTCCAAGTGGAGAATTATTCGAGGAAAGAAAAAATACTCTGGGCCACAGCCCAAAATGCCCAGGCCAGGTTACGCTCCTGGTCCAGATAGTGACTTAAATGACTAAATGGCGATAACAGTTACCTTTTAATGCTTAAACAATCATGGTGAGTTAATGGCTGTAAATAAGACCAATCAATTTGAAGTGATTATGTTTTATTACCACCTCTGTTTTGAACTTGTAATGGAGAATAAACACATATTTCTCTGTGCAATCATCTTTAGACATTCAGTTTTCATTGTCAACTTTTTTTTCAATTAGCTAATTAGCCAATTATTTCCCCGCAAGTGCACGGTCTGTTCTGCTGAAATATTTTGCTGAGACTGCATCTGGACCACAGTCCACTGGTTGCTGACCCCGTATCTAATGGATGTTTAGCCTTTTGTATATCTGGATTCAGTTTGTTGCTGAAACAGTCTAAATAAACATGTGGTTCAAATGGTTGGTTCTAAGTTACAAGTATATTGTACAGTGGTATAAATGTGACACTAGTAGAAATTCGCCATCTATTTGTCTTAGAGTACTTGTTGCAAAACTGCACACATCCAGCTATAGAGTTGCTCAGTGCCCACTGTTTCAGACAAGACACAGAAAGTATTCCTTCTAAACCACTTTTAGGCTTCATGTTTGTGATACTGAGGCTGAACCACTTCATAACTGTGGCTGATGTAAAAATACAATGTTTACAATGGCTGCTGATGTCCAGTGTGTGACTGGTTTTGTACACACACAGTGTACTAACTACCAGTTAAATAAATAATGGTACTTTTAATAAGGTATTTAGAGATATTTTTCACTGTTGTTAGACTGGACTGTGGTACAAGATTGCAGTGTCAAAATTATTGGTATCTGATACACTAAATTTGAAAAGACTCCAGTTGCCTCCATTGGTACAGTCCACAGGTTTCATTGAGGAGTCTGGTCTCTCTGACTTGATGATGAGCAACACGATCATCAAGTATGATTATGTTGAAGGTGGTAATAGCATAAAGTTGGAAGCTGATCTGTTTGAGCAGAGTGTACTAATGTGGAGATGAGTGAGCTGGACAGACTAAAGGACTAAAGCGCTGCTGCATCAGTTTCTTTAGATAGAGATGAAGCAAGGGCTAAATCCCACTGACACCATTATCAGCTGGTAGTCGAATGGCATTGTGGACAACGTAGGAAGCCATTGAACAAGCTGAAAATATGGCAGCATGTCAATGAGAAGTCAAACTGAAATTTCACTACAAAATAAACCATATGTTAATTATAAAAATTAATTTGCAAGTCATCCAAGGTGGATTTTTTTCTTTAATGAAAAAGCCCAAGGCAGTTAAGTGTGGCAAATAGTTGCTCTGGGGCATGAAGGTGAGATTAATCTTTGCGGTAGGGAGTTGAATTGTACTAGGTGCTCTAAGATGAAGTAGCAGGAATCTCTGCAGGGGTCATGCATCTGGATTATCAGGTGGTTTATAAGGATCTTTTACCATGGAAAGCTCAAAGATGAACCTCTACATTGTTCATATGGTGTAATTCAGTTCAGTGATATAAATGTAGCATTAGTAAAGGAAGAGAGTGACACAGAGAGACATGGCAGGTCTTTGATCTGAAGCATTAAAAATATCCATATAGCCATTAAAGAGGGATATGGTACCTTTTATTTTCTCTACAGTTAATGACTGGAGAGTTCTGAGTTATACGACTCTCTACATGTGGCCCAAAGCTGTAAACTCTGACCTTCTCTGTTCTTAAACTGGGAGAAAGTGTGTGTGGCGTGGATAATTACTTACAGTAATTACTTACAGTTTCTACTTCCTCTCGTATACATTATGATCTACACAAATGAACTGTAATGATAATTCATAAATCAAAATATATTGTATATTATGTATTATATTATTAAATATATTGTATATTGTGTATTATCCATTGTAGACGTGTATGGTACTTCAGTGGTTAACCTTCTGTATTAGCAACCAGAATGCTGTGAATTCAAATCCCATGACTGTGGATTTGATTCAGTCTGACTTGTCAAGTTAACTGAAATTGTCTACAAACTAAATACACATACATATGAATGTGATGGAATATTGTACCTTATTGTAAACGGAACATTAACAGGAAATGTTTGATGTGGTAATCTATGTCAACAAAATCTTTATTGTGTAGGTGAATGCTGTAACATAATGAGGGCAGCCATCTTGTACAACCTGCAACATATTTTTCCTTTAGCACAGGATTTAGGAAAAGGGGAACGTTGGAAATTATGTGGTTGATGATGATGTAGATTCATTGTGAACACATTCGTTGTTCATTCATCTTCACTAACCAATTTATCCTGGTACAGGGCATGGTGGATCGAGACCCTGTGGAGAATTTGTAAGGGGCTGGGATGCGGCATTGGTAGCTCAATGGTTACGACGTTGGGATACTGCTCGGACAGTTGTGAGTTCTAACCCCAGCACTGCCAAGCTGCCACTGTTGGCAGCTTGAGCAAGGCCCTTAACCCTCAACTTCTCAGATGTATAAACAAAATAAATGTATGTCACTCTGGATAAGGGTGTCTCCCTGATTACAATGGTGTAAGAGGTGTATTTTGCCAAGCTATTCCTTTAATAGCCATGGCAGCATTTCATATCAGTGCTGCTATTTTGTTTCTTGGTGAGCTCATGTCCTGGGAGATTGGTTTCTACTGTATACAGCCATGAAGTCAGCATGTTTCCAAAAATACTCCAGAGAGAGAGAGAGAGAGAGAGAGAGAGAGAGAGAGAGAGAGAGAGAGAGAGAGAGAAGGGTGAGGCCTGTGTAGGGGTAGATTTTCTCCTGGCTTTCTTTTCCTTGTTTTTCTCTATTCCCATTTTTTTGGTAATAAGGCACATCTGGCCTCAGCTGCATTTTCGAGTATTTTTAGCCACATCACTATCTTTTGCCAGGAACCTCCTTTGGGGAGTATAATATCTTTCTCCTGTCGACTATTTCACTCCCCCCACCAGCCCCAAGTGAGCATCGTAACCGCTACCTAATCAAACCCATTCCCTATCATGGCGCAGTGCCCAGCTGATTCCAATCTTCGTTGCTCACTCCTCTATAGTGAGTGACAGCTGTTCCTATTCTCCGCCTGTCTTTCTTCATGCACCTGAGGGCCAATCATCTGTTCAGGCTCACATTTATACGAGCAAGCTAAGGCTTTGAAGTGTTCACCCCAAGCTTTGAGTCTTTTGAGTCTCTGACCCCTCTGACTCCACAGGTCAGGTAGAAGTGAATGTGATAAATGTCATTATGTGATAAAAGGTTAAAGGACTAATAAATTTGCTTATGTCTATTTCCCTACTGGCAAGTTAATTATTCTGCAAATAAACTGTCCCAGTGCAGTGGTTTAAAGCACCTTTGGTCACACTGAGGCCGTGGAAAGTGGCTGATTTTCTGCTAAGATAAAAAGGCATGGTGTGAGAAACTTTATGCATTGAAACTCTGTTTGTGTGTTTTGTAAATTATCTGAGAATGTGCTTGGAAAAGGGCAGCAGTCCAGCAGCATGCATGATTTACACACTCCTGAGAAGTTTCACGTGTGAATTGGTGATGAAGAGAACATGATGAATCCGAGAGACCCTCTAGAGATCAGTGTCCTCAATCCGAGTGACACTGTACACTCCAGACCTATTTTCTCTCTCTTTTTCTTAGTCTCTTGCGCTCTAACTCTCTCATTCATTTTATCACTCTTATTATGAGTTTAGAGCTGGTGTAGGTTATGCAGCTGATGATGTTTGTTACTTGATTGCAAGTTACCCTACTTTGAGTCCTAAGAATGCATGATTTAGAGACGTGACAAGAGACAGCTCTGTGGTCCCTGGTTTGATCCTGAGTTCGGGTTACTGTTTGTGTGGAGTTATGTTGTCCACATGGATTTCAACCAGGTTCTTCAGTTTCCTCCTAACTTCCAAAAACAAGAATGTATGTGGATTGGCTGTGATAAATTGCCCATGTAAATTAGTATGTGCATGCATACATGTATGTGTGTGTATGATGCCCTGCTGTGCCTTACAGTTTATTCCTACCTTGCATCCAGTGTACCCAGGATAGACATCAGATTCACCATCACCCTGACCAGGATAAATCCTTTGCAAATGAATGAATGGACCTCTGATCCTTTTCAGACTCACTAATCTGGTGCACTAACAATTTGGAAGACACTTTAGACTAAGCATGCACGTGTTAAGTCACTTATCTGAGCATACTGGAAAGTTACAGTGTGTATGCGTGCTCTGCCTAAGTGATTGGATCAAAGTTATGCCACTGAAGGTCTTTTCCAGTGTTTGGTTTCACAAGTTTTTTGTTTTGTAGATGAAGTATTTTCCTATCATTTGTCTCTTCCTCTCAGAGAATCATCAGTTATTCTCAAAGATTCTCCCGTTCCTCATAAACGTCAGTGTTATTTGCTTGTTCTGTGAGGCATCAGAGCATCACACAGCTGCTGTATTTTTAATGCACAATCTTGGATGCATGCTGAGCTGGGAATAGAGCCTTGCATGAATTATTCTGTTTAATGTGCTGGTATGGTCTTTTTGTGTCTCGTTTATTACTCTGTTTGTCAGCCCACTCTGCATTTCCTTGATGGAGGGCTTCTGATTTCTCTGTTTCTCTGACATTGTATCTCCATTTTACACTTCACACAGCACAATTTTAGTCCAAGTTCTGAAAGCTGACTCACATCCAGACACATCCAGTATTTGTGTGTACAGTATCTCACAAAAGTGAGTACACCCCTCACATTTTTGTAAATATTTGATTATATCTTTTAATGTGACAACACTGAAGAAATGACACTTTGCTACAATGTAAAGTAGTGAGTGTACAGCTTGTATAACAGTGTAAATTTGCTGTCCCCTCAAAATAACTCAACACACAGCCATTAATGTCTAAACCACTGGCAACAAAAGTGAGTACACCCCTAAGTGAAAATGTCCAAATTGGGCCCAAAGTGTCAATATTTTGTGTGGTCACCATTATTTTCCAGCACTGCTTTAACCCTCTTGGGCATGGAGTTCACCAGAGCTTCACAGGTTGCCACTGGAGTCCTCTTCCACTCCTCCATGACGACATCACAGAGCTGGTGGATGTTAGAGACCTTGTGCTCCTCCACCTTCTGTTTGAGGATGCCCCACAGATGCTCAATAGGGTTTAGGTCTGGAGACATGCTTGGCCAGTCCATTACCTTCACCATCAGCTTCTTTAGCAAGGCAGTGGTCGTCTTGGAGGTGTGTTTGGGGTTGCTGTCATGCTGGAATACTGCATATTGATCATGCTCTGCTTCAGTATGTCAAAGTACATGTTGGCATTCATGGTTCCCTCAATGAACTGTAGCTCCCCATTGCCGGCAGCACTCATGCAGCCCCAGACCATGACACTCCCACCACCATGCCTGACTGTAGGCAAAACACACTTGTCTTCGTACTCCTCACCTGGTTGCTGCCACACACGCTTGACACCATCTGAACCAAATAAGTTTATCTTGGTCTCATCAGACCACAGTACATGGTTCCAGTAATCCATGTCATTAGTCTGCTTGTCTTCAGCAAACTGTTTGCAGGCTTTCTTGTGCATCATCTTTAGAAGAGGCTTCCTTCTGGGACGACAGCCATGCAGTCCGATTTGATGCAGTGTGCGGCATATGGTCTGAGCACTGACAGGCTGTCCCCCCACCCCTTCGACCCCTGCAGCAATGCTGGCAGCACTCATACGTCTATTTCCCCAAGACAACCTCTGGATATGACGCTGAGCACGTGCACTCAACTTCTTTGGTCGACCATGGCGAGGCCTGTTCTGAGTGGAACCTGCTCTGTTAAACCGCTGTATGGTCTTGGCCACCATGCTGTAGCTGTCAGGGTCTTGGCAATCTTCTTATAGCCTAGGCCATCTTTATGTAGAGCAACCATTCTTTTTTTCAGATCCTCAGAGAGTTCTTTGCAATAAGGTGCCAGTGACCAGTATGAGGGAGTGTGAGAGCGATGACACCAAATTTAACACACCTGCTCCCCATTCACACCTGAGACCTTGTAACACTAACAAGTCACATGACACCGGGGAGGGAAAATGGCTAATTGGGCCCAATTTGGACATTTTCACTTATGGGTGTACTCACTTTTGTTGCCAGCGGTTTAGACATTAATGGCTGTGTGTTGAGTTATTTTGAGGGGACAGCAAATTTACACTGTTACACAAGCTGTATACTCACTTCTTTACATTGTAGCAAAGTGTCATTTCTTCAGTGTTGTCACATTAAAAGATATAATCAAATATTTACAAAAATGTGAGGGGTATACTCACTTTTGTGAGATACTGTATGTGTGTGTGTGTATGGTGTATGTAAAGAAGAAAAAGAGCTTTTTTTTTGCACTGTCTGCTGCTGGGGCTTGCAGTTTATAGTTCAGGGCTTGGTTGGTTAGGAGGAGGCATGTGGGAAAAAAACAAGCTGATGAATGGCTTTAGTGTTAGCTGCTGGTTATACACCAGAATCTCGTTCAGTAGTTTCTGTGAGAGGTTCAGTACTATGACTTCCGCATCATCATGCAGAGCAAACTCCTTTAAACTTCTTTTAGCTTGGTTTGTTTTGACACTTTAGCCATACATGGGTGCACACCAAACATCCGAAACCTGGTCAACCTAACCTTGAACCATGGTTCAATTAGAACACAATTTAATGTTGATTTGCACTGAGATTACATGACTGAGTGCTTGAATCACCATTGTAGAATTAGGGTGCTTTCACATTTGTAGCTTTTAGTCCTTTTGAATTGAATCCTGGTTCATTTTCCCTCATAAGTGAGTGTCTTTAAGTGATTTAGTGGAAAATATCAAAGTTTAAATTTTAGTATGACCTGTTCTGACACAGCATCTTGAATATTCAGGCTACATTAGTACAACCCCAATTCCAAAAAAGTTGGGACGCTGCGCAAAATGTAAATAAATGTAAATAAAAACAGAATGCAATGATTTTCAAATCTCATAAACCCATATGTTATTCACAATAGAAAATAATAATAAAAAAAAACATATCAAATATTTAAACTGGGTAAATGTACCATTTTAAAAAACAATAGATTTAGATTTTTGATTTGGTAATTTTGAATTTGATGGCTGCAACACGTCTCAAAAAAAAATTGGGACGGGGCAACAAAAGGCTGGAAGAGTAAGTGTTACTAAAAAGAAACAGCTGGAAGTTATACTGCAACAGGTATGTAACATGATTGGGTATAAAAAGAGTATTTTACAGAGGCATAGTCTCTCAGACGTAAAAAGGGGCAGAGGTTCACCAATCTGCAAAAAACTACATCTACAATTTGTGGAACAATTTCAGAATAATGTTCCTCAATGTAAAATTGCGAAGACTATGAATATCTCATCATCTACAGTACATAATATCATCAAAAGATTCCGAGTATCTGGAGAAAATTCTGTGGGCAAGGGAAAAAGGAAATCAATATTGCATGCCCGTGATCTTCGGGGCCTCAGGCAGCACTGCATTAAAAACAGGCATGATTCTGTAATGAAAATCACTGCATGGGCTCAGAAACACCTCCAGAACTCATTGTCTTTGAACACAGTTCTCCATGCCATCCACAAGTGCTGGTTAAAGCTCTATTATGCAAAGAAGAAGCCATATGAGTCAATGATCCAGAAAAGCTGCAGTCTTCTCTGGGCCAAAGCTCATTTAAAATGGACTGAGGCAAAGTGGAAAACTGTTCTGTGGTCAGACGAATCAACATTTGAAATTCTTTTTGGAAAACATGGATGCCGCATCCTCTAAACTAAAGAGGACTAAAGAGGAGAGGGACCATCCTGCTTTTTATCAGCACTCAGTTCAAAATCCTGCATCTCTGATGGTATGGGGGTGCATTAGTGCCTATGAAATGGTCAGCTTGCACATCTGGAAAGGCACCATCAATGCTGAAACGTATATACATGTTTTAGAGCAACATATGCTTCTATCCAGATTCAATCCCATCTTTCCTTCTGAGAGACTCTGCCTCTCTAAAATAGTCTTTTTTATATCCATTCACGTTAGTGACCTGTTGCAAATTAACCTAATTAGTTGCAAAATGTTCCTCAGCTGTTTCTTTTTAGTAGGACTTACTTTTCCAGCCTTTTGTTGCCCCCGTCCCAACTTTTTTGAGACGTGTTGATGTATGCTTTCAACCATGGTCCGTTTTAAGCTTTTTGACAGACACAGTCAGGTTTTCATTTAATATCTGTTGATGTTTGATAGAGTCCATAATGCCATGTTTCCTAACAAAATGTCCAGATCCTCTGGCAGAAAAACAGCCCCAAAATATTAAAGAGCCACCACCATATTTTACTGTGGACATGAGGTACTTCCATATAGCTACCTCTCTGTGTGTGCCAAAACCACCTCTGGTGTTTATTTATTTAAAAAACATGCTGTTAGTAGAAACACAGTTGGATAGTAAGGCAGTGCAACTTGACGGTCTTGCTAAAGGTCATTAGGTGTATTTTTACATAATGAGGTACAACAATGCCTAATTACTGTAGGTCAGCTTTAAAAGCTCCTCAACTAAAGTTTAGGTTGCTACAAGAAAAAGTCAGTGCCTAGAGTGCAGGGACGTTATAACACATTCGCCAATAATCACATCTGATCTCTTTATAAATGTGGCCAACAAGTTATGCAGGGCTCTAGGAATGAGATTTTTGTCAAGTGAATTATTTGGAAGACTAACATCAGCAACACATAGCCATCAATAATGTTGACATTTCTTATTTGACTTATTTCATTATATTGACTTATTGATGTAAGTCCAGTTCTGTAGGAAATGGCATGCGAGCTCAAATTTAACCACCTCCAAACTGCCCCTGTTGGGCATGGTCCTTAATCCTCCACTGCACAGCTCAGTTGTAAGTTTAGCTGAATAAAAGCATCTGGAAAAAAATTCATACATGAATTGTGCCATGCAGGAATGCACAGAGTTAGTCAAAACTGACCTTGGATGTCAATTAATTGTGTTAAAATGCAAATGTCACAAATAATAACGTAAATATATCAAATGTGTTACTGAAATGGCTGAATATTGCAGTAAAAACAGTTACCAGTAGTTCACAGATCAAAGCATGTGACTGAAAATGAGGATTAAGCTATGATGGTGTAGCAATGCAATTATCTCAAGAAACTAAGACTGAAAGTTATATTTGCTTAATACAAATATTTATATAGAAACATGTGATTAGGGGATCTAATAATTAGTCACAATCACTTCAAATAATCTCAACCAGTTTAGACAATTGTGATTAGGTGATTAAGTAATGACTGTGAGCTGCAAGTAGAGCTCATGCCAGTTACTGAATAAGGATAGTTCTTATTGTTCACAATTATTATTGCTTTTATGTTCTACTGTTTTCACAAGTCAGTAGATGTGCATATAATGCTTATGTAATGTGTGAATGTGTGTGTGTGTGTGTGTGTGTGTGTGTGTGTGTGTGTCTGCAGCCTGGATGCTCAGTCACTTGTGTAAAGTGTGAGCTGACGCTTTAAAAGCCTGATGGGTTGCTGAGGGCTACAGTGGTCTCTGAGAACTAGGCCAGGCTCAGTGGGTCACTGTTTCATTGAGGCCTATACACTGTTACACACAAAATCATACACACATGAAAAACCAACCATAAACTGATGGAAAACAAAACATCAGCATACAGTAGTTGTTTTGTATCATTTCACTGTCTTTCTGATTAGTGCAGAATGAATTTTGTATACTAATGATGTTAAATGATAATGAGACTGCCTCTTCAATATGTTATCTTACATACAGTATATACAACATATAAGTCTACGCTACATATGCATATATGATGTGCTCCATTGTATAGTATATTGTGAGGTTTTACAAAAGTGTGAGTTTATCAGATAAAGTGCTATAAACAGATTCAAGGAAATTATACTACAGTGCTGTTGAATTCTCAGTTCTGATTGGTATAGTAATGTGCTCATTCTTTTGTGTTATCATTTTTATAGCAACAGCTAATTCATGTATGGTGGCTGCATCACATAATCTTAGCCTAATAATACACAGATTAAAAACATATTGTTACTTGGTAAAGATACTCATTGATCTTTAAGGAGATGTTTATTTAACATTTGTGGAAGGAGTCTCTATTATCAGTGCTTTGTTCCAGTCATTCCAAGTTTTCCATCATGGGAGAGTCTTTTGGACAGAGGAGTTTGTGGTTTCTGGCTTCTTGCTAACGTGAAAAGCTGTGTTTTGTCTTATTGCATAAAGAGACAAAAAACACGAGGCTGGTAATGGAATGACTGTTTATAGCTGCTGTGGCTGAAATGATAAAAGGAGTTACAGTAAATTATTTTGTGTATGTTCAACAACATTAAAAGTCAGTTTAAACAGTTAAAAAACTTCAATATATTGTTTTTAAATGAATTGATTTAATAAAAAATAAAATCATTGGAAAATTACTGTGGAATAAGAGAAATAATACACACTCCACTTTGTGTCAGGCTGCGTCACACCACCATTGTTGATTATTTTCATAACAGTATGCCTTGTGTCATGTTTCATTCCATGCATATTACAGTACACAGGTGTTACAATTACAGTATAGAGGGAAGCATTTATTTATTTATTTATTTATTTATTTATTTTTGCTGTAGACAGTCATGTTTAGTAATCGCACTGAAATGTACTTGGGAATGTTCAACTTTCCAACATAAAAATCTTCTGAAGATGAGTTTTCTCGTTCCTATTTTGCTGCTGTTCAATTTGAACGGACATCATACGTTTCCTCTTCAAAATTACCTGACCTTTGTGTTTTCATGGCTAACTTTTTTCAAAGTGTGCCAACCTGAACAATAGAAGATCTTTGTCCCACATGCACTCCTGCCAAGGTGAGGTGTGGGGCTTCTGTGGACAGATCGTTTTGTGTACACTAAACAAGGAATTAGAAACTCGGGTGTGTATAACCAAACAACGATGACATCACAGCAGCACATCTCTTAGGGCATGCTGCAATATTTGTAAAACAAGAAAGTCTAGGGTTTTTTTTTAATGTGAAACACCTTACGGACCTGGCTTCATAATTTAGGGCATTAAATTGTCTTTTAGTTTATCTCATAGGTAGGTACAGTATCTATCATTAAGTCCATCTTGTATTTATTTTAAATAATAATAAAAAATTATACTAATAAATATGTGTCTGAAAGATATCATGTATGTCATGAAAAGCATTAATAAATGTTAATTAGATTTTTTCACTATTGATATATTAAGAAAGCGACCATATTTTTAGAGTCTTAGAATCAAAGCTTGAGAAAATGCTTTTCATTACAAGTTATATTATTGACAACAACTGTCAAGAGTAGAATCAAGTGAAAAGTAGAACTTTGAAATAGTTTCTATTTTGAATTAGAAAAGTAGTAGAATCTTTTAAATATTTACATGAATTTCTGAGTTTCTTAGTATTTGGTATGTTCCTCTTTTGCTTTAATGACAGTGTGCACTTGAGCTGGCATGGACTCCACATGTTTGTGCAAAAACTTACAATCCATTTTAGATTAAATCCATCTGAGTGTCGTCTGAACACGCTTCAATAGAAGAGATTAGGAATGAAGAAGATCTGACCTTTTGTATAAAGGGGTTAACATGGTCAGTAACACAAAGGGTTATATTTAGGTGTAAGTATAGTATAAATTAGCTGCATTAATTAAACCTACGGACACTTTGAGTCAGTCCACATACATGCATGCTTTTGGGAGGTGGGAGGAAATCTGAGAACTTTGAGGAACCCACATGGGCATGGAGAGAAAAAGTGAAACTCTGCACAGACCTGAGCTTGAGACCTGAGCTAAGGATTGAACCAATTGCAGCTACCTGCTGTGCCACTGTGCCTCCAAATATACTTTAAAATTTAACTTGAAGTTTCATTGTAAGATATGCTATATACCAAACAAACAAATAACAAACAAATGGGTTGGATAGTTATCATACAGTGAATTGTTTATACATTAAACAATTTCTACAGGTATAGGCAATACACTAGTGTATTCACTGTCCCCTACAGCTAGAGGGGATAGAACATACACATAAAAACATATTAAGGGCACATGACTGTGTTTTTAGTGATCCACTTTGTGAAGTATCTGCGTAACTTGTCTGAGTGTGCGTCAGCAAAAATCCCATGTGGTTCTCTCTATTGCTTCTGTGTATGGGAATCCAAGTCTGATTTATTTTGTATTTGTGCTTTGTATGTTCTCTCTCTCTGTCTCTGTGCGTGCGTGTGTGCGTGTGTGCGTGTGCGTGTGTGTGTGTGTCATAAACAGTGTAATCCTGTGTCTCCCAGCAGGAAAGTAACTCATAAAACAGGGCTATTAAAACTCATAATCCCACAGAGGAACTCCTGATAATTAGCACCAGCTTGCTTGTCTCTCTCTCTCTCTCTCTCTCTCTCTCTCCAGATGTTGAAATGATAGAAATAGAGATTACATGTGTGTTGAAAAGGCCAAGGTACTTCTCAGTGTTGTGTGGTATAAAAGAGGTAATGGTATATTGATATGTGTATGCAGTTGGTTGGTGTGTGTGTGTGTGTGTATGGATGGTGCAGCAGAATGAGCAATAGAAGCAGACGAATCTCTCTGCAGTTGCTATGGCAATGTAGTGGGAATGCTTGAAGACTCTCATTGATATTCGTCCCTAAAGACATTGGGTGTTTATGTGGCAGATTAGTTAGGATCTCTCTCTCTCTCTCTCTCATATATATGTGTGTGTGTGTGTGTGTGTGTGTGTGTGGTAAAAGAGCTACTTCCTGCAGTAATCAGAAAATTATGGATGGCTATGATAGAATTTTCTGAGTGTGTTAACATGGTTTTAGGGCAGTACGTTGGTGTGTGTGGGTGTGTGTTTTATGTCTGAGTATAATGTGAGTTTTTTATGAAGGATAAAATCATGAAGGCTTCCTGTTTGCTTTTTTACTTGGTATAACCTTCTGAACTGGAAAAGTTGGTGTAGATTAAATAGTAGATCCTGTCTGCACTGACCAGTTCTGTGTGTGTTTGTGTGTGTGTGTGTGTGTGTGTGCGTGCGTGTCTGTTCTAGGCACTCTACCAGGTTAGTGTGTAAATGTGTGCTGGCTACAAAGAGATGAGGTCACTCCTGACAAGTGCTGATGACATGATCTGATTGTGTCGTCCTCTTGCAGTTTGTGGGACATTACGTTAAAGACGTTCTGTCAGTACATGTTTAGAGTGAACTCTTTAGCATGATTTGTATCACAACGCAGAGTGCTGTACCTCTGCCTCTCACAGATAAGTGTGTTTGAAGTGTGAACTTCTTCAATGCTGTTGCTCTCCTCGGCTTTATCTGTAAAATGAGACCGTGCTTCCAGGAAGCTGAAATGGGATCTTATTGGATTTGTTCAACTCTGAATGTGAGATTTATTGGGTTCTAACTCCAAGCCTAAGTGCTCAATTCCTAATTACTGCTTAAATCTGACTTTTAGTTATGTGGTTCATTTGAGATGAACTGGTAAGCATTTTAGAAAAATCAATGACCCAAGACAAATTTATTTAGAAATATCCAGATTTTTCCAGTTTTATTGTTTATATTTCCATTTTACTATGTCCTATATCTAGCACTATTCTGAGCTGAACGGAACTTCACCTGGCACACCTATCCACCTATACACAATGCCAAACAATGTTGACCTCTTATTTGCATTGGGTAGAGGATACACTTGACTCAAGGGGAATGCAGCAGTTATGCCAACCATATTATTCACATGTGTACTTTTTATACATATGTAAGAGCTAACACTCCATCCACTAGGGGGTAGGCCAAAGTTGAAATAGCACCAAAATTCCTTCTTTAACCCCTTCTTCTTTAATTACTTCTGATTTTTCATAATCAGAGTACACAGTGATGTTGGCAGGAGTTGATGAGGCTCTGTAAGCCATCCATCCATCCATTTTCTGTACTGCTTATCTTACGTAGGGCTGCACTGGAGCCTGGATCCTATCCCAGGAAACTCAGGGCACAAGGCAGGGGACACTCTGTATGGGGTGCCAACCCATCACAGGGCACAATCACACACACACACACCCACACATTCACACACTACAGACAATTTAGAGATGCCAATCAGCCTACAACATGTGTCTTTGGACTGGGGATGAAACTGGAGTAACTAGAGGAAACCCCCAGAGCACATTCAAATTCCGCACACATGGGGCGGAGGCAGAAATCAAACCCTCAACCCCGGAGGCAGACATGCAAACCACAAAGGAGGAGGCATATATTGTATATTAGATCATTAAACCGTTCCTGTCACAACAACTGAGAGCATAATCCTTTTCTTTCTATTAATGAGAGAAATTGACAATGAAAAACACCATAATGTGCACAATTGATGCAGTGAATGAATATAGGATACACCTGGCAGCCACCATGCTTACACAGAGTTAAAAGAGGTCAATTCAAGTATAACCTTGGACTTAAGAGTGCAATAGGGTGAAGTCAACAAAATTGCTTAGAGTGGCTTTAGTGTCTATTACACAATGCAAGATCAAATCACCCATTTAGTCTTGTTTCAAATTAAATTTTTTTTTATCATACCTCAAATTGAATCGTGAATCATTTTGATAATTTGCAATACTGTGTGGTATAATATCTAACGTAATGCAAACTTTCATGATGCAGTATTAAACAATGTATATGAGGTTATACAGGAATGCTTTGGGTTTCACTGAATAATCAGTGTTTTAGTCTTGGTGTGTGTTTGTATATTAAAAGGAGGCCTCCAGCATCATTTGCAGTTAAACCCACAGCACATAGTCATGAGGTACTATGCACACTGCACTGCTAGGTCTCATGACAAGAAAAAACTAGAGAATAAGAGGTGCCTGGATTAACACTAGGATAGAGAGGGACAGAGAGGGTGGCTAGCAAAATATAGAGTTATGAAAACTGAACTTTGGATCAAGTCAGATCTCAGTGCTCCTCACATTCAGTAGAGGAATATCCATTTTGGTTTAACAGATTTGTTAATGCATTTTTCAGCATTTGTGTTGATGTGTGTTCAATCTCATACAGATATTAACACACGCTAAGAAGAAATATAATGAATCTGGGTAAGCATATATTGATCACCCTGCTAAAACCAGATTAGGCCATGCTAGTAAGGCTGACCCCAGTACCCAGATCAGACATTTGAGAAATCACTTAAGAATATGAGAAACCTTGAACCTGAGACAGGTCAGAGATGTGTCAATTTTTTTCCACCCAGACAGGAATAACTGCAGTGCAAGAAGTGGAATTTGTCAGTATGGCGCTAAGAAAAAACTATGTTTCTTGATTCTCGTCTCAGAGTTATCACTGGTTTATATTTTAGTTGTATACCGCTACTTAATGAACAAACAGGAGACCAATCAGTCATTCTGTCAGTCACTCATTGAGGAAAATGCCTCTTGTAAATGCGGTCCATTTGGTAGTCTGGCAAAACAACTCAGAACAGCGAACCACTAGTATGAAGAGAATTAAAACAAACAAGCAAGTAGCAAGATCACCTATCTGAGCAAGGTTTGGTAGTCAACCAGCATGGATTTGCTGTTAACTAGTAGCAGACCTGCACCACCCAACATTTACCTGCTTGGAATTATCCCAGCTAATAATTATCGCTTAAAAAGTTCGATGTCAAGTTTTCTGGGTCTGAAACTGCCCTATCTTTTAGCAGTGGCTGAGTGATTTTTCGCTGCTCTGCACTGGCACACCTTTGGCGCTCCCTCCATCTGTTGCCCTGGAAACGAGCAAAGAGCTTAGACTGTTGCTATGCCCTTCAGATGGGTTTAACTTGCTGGAGGCAACAGGGCTAATGGCTAATTAGTGCTAGTTACTGTACCCATATATTGAATACTAGATATGGTATTTAGCGGTCAATTCTAGCTCCTTTGTATTGATGTAATCATGAAGTTCGCAGCTGCATTGCGCTTTCAATGTTAGCGGCAGATTAGCTTTTTGTGTATTAATCCACAGCACTGAGGTATTGTTAGCGCTTATAGTTTTGAATAAGGGCTTACGGCAGGACTTGTATGTAAGCTCTTTCTTAGGCTTTATTCGACACCACACATGCTTAAGTACTCCAATGTTCTCTGTCAGTCTGTTGCTTATTGGCCGAGTACACAGTGTAGTTTACTTGAGTGTATTTGCAGTATTCCATTTAAGGTTATGGGATGAATTCTTAGGCCATATTACAGAAAACTCCCAAATATGAAAACTTATCTTTTAGGTAACCATGGCAATTTCAGTAAAGCGCTCACTCTGGATAAGAGCTATTACAGAATAAAAGTAACTGTATAGTCCCAGATAGGAAGGAACTTCTGTTTTAAACTTCCATTTCTACAATTAGAAGTTCCATTAAAATGATAAAATTATGTTTATAGAAGGCTTTTCTAATACCGTGACCACTGGGCAGACATTACAAACAGAATTACAGTCTCAGAAGCACACACAAACAGACTTGAAGTGTTAACAGATTTTGGGCATTTGGGTATTCATGGTAGCAGATGTGGACTCTGAGGTATTCTAATATACAGCATGGAGGGTGTGGTGGGAACTTATTTTGAGCAAGTAAGCATGTGCTACCTAACACAGACATGCACACACTGAACTAATCATTTCTTTCAGTTAGAGTTTCATGTATATTTACTAAATTATATTTAGTTCTAACATTCGCAGAAGCCATCCTATCACTTTTTATCTATTTTTTAAATAAGAGAATTGTATAATAGGGTTTATTCAGAGGGGCACTATATGCCAGTACGTAGGGTGTGTTGTGTGTCGAGACAGTAGTTCTAAGGGCGGAGTCTCTACATTGTCAACAGGGAGCCCTTACTTTCGAGTAATGTAATTGATGCCTGTGGACTTTGCACAAATTATAGGAAGGAACCTTGAGAGAAACCCCCCAATTCTACTTCTCCTTGACCCAACCCAACCTTGACCCATCCATGTACCTCTGGTTATATATGTTTTTTAAAGGTTCAACTTTTAATGGTGATCCCAGAGGAAACACACAGACACAGAGAGCTGTGAAGCTGCTCTATTATGACATCAATTTGCATATTTTCTGCTCATTTGATATTGCATATACACACATTAAAGTTAGTGTACCTGTATTGATTTTTTTTTTACCAGGAAAATCCCAACGAGACCTGGTTCGAATTTTTTTAGCATATTTGGTTCTTAACCATAAGTTTTAATCTATAAAAGTGAATAATCTTGTATACCAGAAATGCTTTGGTTGTTTGAAGGTGGCTCCATTTCTGTCAGTCAGTACTTTTGACTTTAATGCATGTTTACTGATGCAAGTCATTCTTCAGTTGTTCTTGACAAACTGCGACGTATACTTATTGAAAAATGTCTTGAAATATCATTTGGAAGCTGTTAAACCTTCTACATGGTGTCCCAAATGTCTCCATATATAGGGGACTATGTATGCATGTATTAGTGGATGTTTCTGGACGTACACTTCTCAGTTGGTCCGCAACACTTCTAGTCTTTTTTTAATTTGTTAATAAGTTTGGCAACATTGTCTTGTGTGATGTGCTTGCCATGTTACCTGTAAGTCCATCGCAAGCTTGACACAGGTTCCTGATCCACCCATGAGAATGATTTCAATATGTTCTTCTTTTGTCAAAGGCGTTCTTAAAGGCTATATGAATTTTTTTTATATACACCCTGATTTCTTCTGTTTTTGTGTATACTCTCATACTAAATAGTTTTAGATTTTCAAATGAAATACAACAAAGGCAACCTGAGTAAACACACAATACAGTTTTTATTTTTATTTTTTTATTGAATAAAAAGTTATTCAATTTCCATCACCCATGGGGAAAAAAAATGTTGCCCCGCCTAAACTTAAAATCTAGTTGTGCCACCTTTAGCAGCAATAACTGCAACCAAATGCTTCCGATAACTGGAGATCAGTCATTCACAGCACTTTGGTGGAATTTTGGCCCACACTTCCTTGCAGAACTGCTTTATTTCAGCCACATTGAATGGTTTTTGAACATGAACTGCCGGTTTAAGGTCCTGCCACAGCATCTCAATTGGTTCAAGTCAGGACTTTGATTGGGCCACTCCAAAACTTTAATTTTGCTTTTTTTGAGTCATTCAGAGGTGGACTTACTCCTATGCTTTGGATCATTGTCTTGCTGAATAATCCAGTTGCACTTGAGTTTCACGTTGCCCAGGCCCTGAAGCAGCAAAGCATCCCCACACATCACACTTTCACCACCATGCTTGACTGTAGGTATGATGTTTTTTTTTTTTGTGGAATTATGTGTTTGGTTTATGCCAGATATAACCGGACCCCTGTCTTCCGAACAGTTCCATTTTTAACTCAATGATCCACAGAACATTCTCCCAAAAGGTTTGAGGATCACCAAGGTGTGTTTTGGCAAAATTTAGATGAGCCTTAATGTTCTTCTGGGTCAGCAGTGGTTTTCACCTTGCCACTCTTCTATGGGTGACATTTTTGCCCAGTGTCTTTCTGATAGTGGAGTCATGAACAGTGACCTTTATTGATGTAAGAGAGGCCTGTAGGTCCTTTTGATGTTGTCCTTGGCTCTTTTGTGACTTGCTGGATGAGTGCTCTTGGAAGAATTTTGTAAGGTTGGCCACTTCTGGGAAGGGTCACACCTGTGCCGAGTTTTTCCATTTGTAGATAATGGCTCTTACTGTGGTCCTTTAGAGTCCCAGAGCCTTTGAAATGGCTTTGTAACCCTTTCCAGACTGATGTATTTCAATCACCTTCTTCCTCATCATTTCTGGAATTTCTTTCAACTTTGTTGTAGTGTGTTACTGGGTAAGACCTTTAAACCAGCTTCATGCTGTTGAGAAGTTCTATTTAAGTGTTGATTTGATCGAACAGTATTTGCAGTAATCAGGCCTGGTTGTGTCTGTTCCAGCTGAACCCCATTATAAATGCAGTTCATTAGATTTGGGGAATTAGTAACTACAGGGGCAAATACATTTTTACACAGGCCCAGTTGATACTGGATAACATTTTTGCTTCAGTATATATAACATCATTATTTAAAAACTGTATTTTCTGTTTGTGTTTACTCAGGCTGCCTAATATATAAACTATCATATAAAGTATGAACACTTTTGGAAGACATTTTACTAAAAAGTGTTCATTTCCCCCATGTATGGAGACTTGGGACACCCTGCATTTTTTAATATTACTGCTGAATATTATCAATTATATCACTGTGTGCAGTTGTATCTGTGATTTGAGAAAAATGTATTATGTATATTAACACCAATGAAGTGATTTTAAATCTATCTGAGAGGCAAAGAGAAAATGTAGGAGAGAGAAAGAAGTGGATATTGAAAAGTGGGATACATATAGACACATATTAGGCTGTGCTATGGCATGTGTGAGTGTTCCCTTCTATGGTCGTTTTCTCCCTCGCCTTATTCCCCAGTCCTTGTGTTTCTCTTAGCAGTCCTGACTAAGACTCCTGAGAAAAATCAATAAGGGGTGAGCATGGTGGGGAAGCGTAACATAGGATGGCTGGAACAGATGGACATGGCTGCAAAGTGTGAAAACTGAACTACTTTACACATTGCTATGGACACAAAGCTGTGTTATTAATAAAAGAGAGCTGGTCATCTGGGATGGAAAAGACATATGTGACAGTATAATAGCATTTTACTCTCTAAAATATTTACCCATATTTCTATAAAGCTAAAGTATCAGGTTAATGGAAATAAAATGAAAACCTAAATATGGAAGTAAATACTTTGTTTAACCCTCTATGTATGCTTTATGATACCATTGGTTAAAAAAAAAAGTTTGTTCTTGGTTTTCTTCTTAAAATAGAATACTTAAATGTAATCAATATTTATTTTTGTAATAAATAAATAAATAAATAACAAGAATAATAATTTTGAGGGACTGTGGAGTTTGTTGTGTCGAAGTTTGTTGCCATATTTCCACATATGCCGAAATCTTTTCTCCGCCATGCTGCCACGCCATTCCACTTCCAGTCTTTTCAAATTTGTTAAAAAGTTTGCCAACTTTGTTGTATGTGATGTGCTTCATGACAGCTTCCCAGTCCAGCCATGTGAATGATTTCAGTAAAAAAAAAAATAAATAAATAAATAAATAAATAAGTGAGAGAAAAAGAGAGGCTGGTGAGGGAAAGACTTATTACAGGATAACAGGAACTAACTTGTCTTGCGGACATTATAAATGGAACTATGTAACTATAATGTAACTATAAATGAATAAAAGGTATGTGTTTTTGTTAAACATTTTATCATTTGTGAATTGCTGTGGTACAAGAGGTATAAAACACTGTTTTATATGCATATACAAGCGTATTATAGGTTAGAAAACATTCATCATAGATAAACATTGTATACTAGAATGCATATAGAAGAAGCATCGAAAGCAAAGGACAGGATTATTCGATATTTTTGCAGTATATTTCAGTATAATTATTTTGCTGAATTATACTGATTATATATTGAGAGGGCATGAATTCAGCAGACAGACATTTTTACTACAGTGTGAGATGGAAATGTGCTGCCCAGATGTCAGCAGTCTTGTTGGGTTAGAATTTGTAGGAAGTAAACAACAGTAAACAGCAAAAGATGAAGTAATTGAACTGCCACTCGTGTACTTGTGTACTTGTGTACTTTGTACACACAATGAAGGGTGAGCACACACACACACACACACACACACACACACACACAGAGAGAGAGAGAGAGAGAGAGAGAGAGAATCAATTCAAAAGCAATTAACATGTGTGAGACTCTCCCACTCTTTCTGTCTTCCTCTCTCTCTCTCTCTCTCTCTCTCTCTCTCTCCCTCTCTCTCTTTCTCTCTGTCTTACACCTTTGGTTTCTGTTTTTTTTCACACTCACATTCAGCGTGTAATTCACATACCACCTCTCCTCCATTTTGTTACTCTCTCTCTCATTCTCTACTGATCCTTTCGCTACTCTCTTTCCTATTGAAAGTACCCTAGTGTTGTGACACTAGACACTATTTCAGTGTTCTGTGTAGTGTTAGAGTGTGTGTGTGTGTGTCCTCATGCTCAGCATTAATGAATGGTTGCTGGGTAGAACAGTAGGCACAAAGAAGGAATGTGTTAATTATTAATGGAGTTTCTTTCCATTTGTGTGTGACTGTCTATGTTTGCTCTTGTGTGCACTGGCATGTGTGTGTGTCTCGACTGTGCAGAGCAGCCAAGCAGAAAATCTGCATAACGGTGAAGTTCCTGTAAGGTACAATGGAAATATTAACACTGATGATGAGCTGGTAGACCGTGATAAAATGGTTTTTATAAATGCTTCATTATCTGCATTTTGATTTGCTCACATTTCTTTTGAGTATGATGTAGCAATGGATTTGACAGCAACAATCATGTCACAGATCTCAGCTTAGAGTGATGCAGGAAGTGCTGATTCACTGATGGAATCATTAGTCCACTAATATCTGACCTTTTTTAGCCAGGACTTTTCCCAGTGTCAACATTGCAACTGAACAAAGCTTTAATGGTTGAAAAGCTTATATATATTAAAATCCTGTTGGTGAAAATGGAAGCAACCCTACAAATTATAGTAACTACTCTAAACAGAAAAACTATAGATACAGTGGCCTCTACTAATATTGGCACCCTTGGTAAATATAAGCAAAGAAGGCTGTGATCAAAATTGTCTTCATTGTTTAACCTTTAGATCTTTTGTTAAAAAAAATCACATAAATACTCTGCTCACATGCATATCAAACAATTGCAACCAAAACACATATTTATGCAATAAAAATATCTTTAAGTATAGGTGTGCAACAATTATTGGAACCCCTATGAATTCATATGAGAAAAATATATTCTGGGTGACTAGGAACAGGAAATTGTAATGATCCTTTTTAGTTCTCCAAAGAATCTCCAAAACTACAATCTGAAGTCACCTATATCACCACAAGTTGTTTGGAAGGGTTTAAAGAAAAAAGACAAACTCAAAAACAAACTGGTACTGACACTACTGGAACTTCAAATGGGATCTGGTTATATGGTCAGATGAAACCAAAATAGAGCTTTTTGGCAATAAACACCAGAGGTGGTTTTGGCGCTCACAGAGAGTTAGCCATATGGAAAATTACCCCATTCCCACAGTTAAATATGGTGTTGGCTCTTTGATGTTTTGGGGCTGTTTTTCTTCCAGAGGACCTGGACATTTTGTTAGGATACATGGCATCATGGACTCTATCAAATATCAACAGATATTAAATGAAAACCTGACTGTGTCTGTCAAAAAGCTTAAAATGGGCCATGGTTGGATCTTCCAGCAGGACAATGATCTAAAACATACATCAAAATCAACACAAAAATGGTTTACTGACCAAGAAATCAAGGTCCCCCTCCTGGGGCCGTCCCAGTCCCCTGACTTGAAACGAATAGAAAACCTGTGTGGTGAACTGAAGAGGAGAGACCACCAGCATGGACTTCAAAATTTGAAAGATCTGGAGAGATTCTCTATGGAGGAATGGTCTCAGATCCCTTGCCATATATTCTCTGTGTACCTGTACTTGTGTTTTGTTTGCAGTTGTTTGTTATCCATAAGAGCAAAGTATTTTTGTGATTTTTTTTTTTTAACAAAAGATCAAAAGGTTAAACAATAAAGACTATTTTTCACATCCTTCTTTGCTCATATTTACCAAGGGCGCCAATATAACACTGTATGCTAGTGTAATATAATTACTGAGGTAACTTTTAAGCTATATTCATACATTCATTACTTATACTCACTCATTCACACTTGTTTGCTAGCCTGCTGGTTAAAGTCCATTAGGGTGCCATGATTTATTAAAACTATATGTATAAATGTGTAACAGTTTACAATAACATTACATGAATAATCATGCACGAATACCTGAATTACTATTTACTTAAAGATGAACTAATGATTAGTTAAGGCATGTACTAATCATGAAATAATGAAGAGCTAACCTTAAGTACGACGTGAGTCTTATGAATTCATTCACCTGGGGCACTGCTCCTTTGCCCACAAGGGTGAAATTAATACATTTGCATTTATTCATTTATCAGACGCTATTATGTATTAACATTTAAAGCCAGTGTTCTATAAGATGATTTTTTCGGTCTTTTAGTCTTAGATGTTGCTGTGTTTATATTGACTGCTTTACTGCGTCTTTGTCAAATGGGTCTCCCGGCTTTAAATCATTATGAACAGTCACCCATTTTTCTATAGTGTCTGCAAATTAATGTCTGGTGACCCAGAGCACGTACTAGTACTACAGTGGGATTTGAAAAGAAATGGATGGATGCAAAACGGGTTGAGATGAAATTATTATTGTTTATTATTAGTGCGTCTTTCCACGTTAGATAAGGATGATCAATGTAAATTATGAAAGTAATCCAGTGCCATCCAATTATGTTTGTGTACACAGCTGCATAAAGCAAATTATATAAACAATTTGAAATTATGTACATTTAATTCATATTCTTTCTTATGAAGCATGTTTGATTTAGTTTAACCCTACATGTTAGTTAATACATTAACTAACAAACATATACTAACATGTACCGAAGGTAATTGCTATTCATGCATGAATTCGTGTTTCACCTGGTAGTTAAGGTTAGCTCTTGATTAGTTTGTGATAAGTACATGACTTAACTCATCATTAGTTCATATTTAAGTACGTATTAATTCAGGTATTAGTGTATGATTATTCATGTACTGTTGTTGTAAAGTGTTACATATAAATGTGTATCATAATATCATAATATCAATTTAGATAGCTAACATGAGCTAGATTGACAGGGTTGCTACAGATATTTTTAAATGATAATTGTTAGTGTTCATCACTCATAGCACTACTGTAGGTACTTTTTAAGCCATATTCATCATCTTCACTGCTAGTGCTAGTCAGTGCTAACAAAAGCATACTTGACAGGATTTCCTAGGTACTTTTTAAGCCATATTCAATGACTGCTGGCACTGTTGCTAACAGTCACTTTGCCATTAGTTTAAAAAAGTCTCGGCATGTGTTATAGTTTGTTTCAAATTGTAGTAATCTAGTATGTTTTCCCCCTTTCATCTTACTCCGTTTTTATGCAGTCTGCAACGTTATTCGAGTGGATGTGTAAATCACAGCCTGACTGGCCTATTTAAGGTTTGTGGGAATGAAAGCAGACACAGGGCTTTAGTTATACATTACTCGCTCAGTTCAACACGTGGGATCGTCATATAAACACAGGAGAAAACAATAGCGGCACAGGCCGCCTTCTTTGGAAGAGAAAGAGCTGCCTCATCCAAATACTGAGGTCAGGAATTTCCAAACGCTCAGCTGCTGCTAAAAATAACTTGACATATGTCACCATTATAGATTTTACTCATTCTCTGGCTCACATATAGACATGCAGCAGTATTTGGATTATGCCTCAGACTGTGTACATTATGACTGAATGGCAGATTATGTCTAATAAATATTTGACTGAGTTTGGGGGGCACCCAGTAAAGTCGCAAAAAATAGTGATTAGTGTCCAAGCATTTCATAGCTTCTCTGGGACACTTTATCCCTTATGTCCTAGTTATGATGATAGTTATGCACAGTACAATTTTAAAGTTCTCTCTTTCTTTGTTGTGTGTTGTGCAGGTGCCACCAGAGACATCGGCTCAGCGCTGACCAGGATGTGTATGCGCCACCGGAGCATCGAGGCCAAACTACGCCACTTCACCAAGTATGATTCTGCCTGTTCTGTCTTTTTTTCTGACGTCCCTGATCCTCACTTTGTATTATTGTTTCCTACTTTAATGCACATTTGATTTAACTCAGTACCAAGCCTTTCATGAGGTTAAAACACAGGGGAAACTTATATTTGTAGCACACGTGGACTCCAGGAGGTATATGAAGGATCTGTGAACTTTGTGACAGTTATAGTGTTCCACATAACCATGCACTTTTCTTTTATGAAAAAATGAATATATCTGTACATCCGTGTATGTCCTTTTGTCAGACTATAATCCTGTAATGCACTAGCAGAGCAGCGCTCAATTAGCATTGCTAACTCATATGTTGTCTGAAACACACACCAGAACAAAATCTGAAACTAAAGGGCAGAGAAGTGCACACACAGACACATACACACACATTCTTGCACCTTATTTGAAGACATCTGTTGTCAATTTGCATCGACAGATTAATGAATGGAAGCTCAAGTACCGTTAAAGCCACATTATAAACCTTTTCAAAGATGCACATCTATCACTAGCATGTAAAGTGTGTAATGGTAGAGTTAAAAAAATAAATGATGATGTTGATGATGAGGTTTCCTATAAAAGAAGGGGTCGACCTACCCCAAATGTTGGGTTCCGTGTCTGATGTTTGCTTCCACAAATATTCATATACTTTCTTCAGTCAACATTTATAGCTAATTTATAAGTTAATCATTGTAAAATAGCAGGGAAAGTGTATTTAAAATTTTCAACTGGAACTATATTCTGATTTACATAATTTTCATCTCACTGGTAAAATTCAGCCATCGATTGTTAACTTGTATAACCATTTATCTTGTGCATTTATAAGATCGTGTACGATCATGTTCCCATAACATTCAGCTACACAGTGCATTTTTACACATTACAATAAATCATGTCATAAATATGAGGCAGATATTTATATTGTGTGTGTGTGTGTGTGTGTGTGTGTGTGTGTGTGTGTGTGTGTGTATAAACCTTGTCTCACACACGAGTCACAAAGTCACAAATTTAGAGATTTTAATAAGGCTCATACTGTGACCAGGGTTTTTGCTATGAAGTCATCCTGGGAAACATGACAAAATAAAATATGGGTCTCTATCACTGGATCTCCTTCCACCTCTTTTTTTCTTCAGTGCTCTGATGGAAAGCCTGATCACCCCTCTTCAGGAGCGGATTGAAGACTGGAAGAAAACAGCCAATCAGCTGGATAAAGACCATGCCAAAGGTTACTCACAGTGTGCCTTAACCTAGCACAAGCTATTTGACCTCCAAAATTTGTAAAATGCTTAATACTAGACATTGACATATATGGCATATTTCTTATTCTTGCCACAGAGTATAAACGATCTCGTCATGAGATAAAGAAGAAATCTTCAGACACTATGAAACTACAGAAGAAAGCAAGAAAAGGTACATGAGCTCTTTTCTAAATGTTAACAGAAATTTGAAATAAACTAGCTAGATCTATAACATTGCATTAATATGATTATTACAGGGCTAGAAACACTTTTGGTTTGCTTTTACACTTGCCCTTTTTTTTGCTTCCTCCAGGTATCAGCACACATTTTACATGTAATCCTAAAGCAATAATTCTTAAAAAACAACAACACTTTTTACCAAACATGGAATGTTGTTGCAAAAAAAAAGGTTTTTGAATTTAGACATGTTGAATTGAAAATATTGCATAGCCAATATCTCAACATTACAGTGTAACTAAAAATAACAACTTGGCTAACTCTGGGACGCTGTTTCTTCTGTAATGTCTACTAGACATGCTGAACATATACCTTTTTTCATAAAGGTGTTTTTATGTAAGGTGTGCAAGCTAACTGCCTGTAGAATCTCATTGGTTTTCTCCTATGAATGCAATGAAGAAAACTGTGGTAACACCTCCTCCTGGTGGTTCATCATTGTAACTACAGCTCTAACATCATTTGTTGAGCCCTTATCTGTGTAGCCAATAATTTGGGCTCTTGAAGAGAGGATAAGTGTATGTGTTACTAGGAAGACTAAGGAATACTGCAGTTTTACGTGGAAAGACGCATATTTGAATCCATCGCTCTGTTTTGTTTATGTATATAGCTGAATAAGTCGTATGCTTTATAATAATTTAAGTTTTATGTTGTATATAGTATAGTCCAAGAAGAAATTTTGGATTTTTTTTTGGCTGATTTTGCTTTAACAATCCCAAAGCCCTTTGGCTGTGAAATGAGCTGTGATTGCTTCTTTATACTAACCTTAACATGGAGCTCTCCCTCCTCTCTCCTTCTCTCATCATCTCTCATGTCCTTCTCCCGAATGCCCCTTTCCATCCTCCATTCTTCTCTTGTTCTCTCTCTCTATCTCTCCATCATCCTTTATAGAACTACAGGGTAAGTATGATATTCCCCAGAAAGCTGTGACTCTTTCTGTAGCTCTAGCTTGCATTCCACTGTGCTTTTTAACACACCTTTGCCAACTTCTCATCACCTCTTCCTCTTAGACAAGTGCTTAATATTTAAAAAAAAAAAAAAAAAAAAAAGAAGCTTTTCAAGTCAGGTTTTAAGTAGCCTACTGCTCAATATATACATACACGATAATATAAAATAATCAAGTTTGTAACAATACTAAGTAGCAACCTAATTAGCAAACTAATGTAAATATACTGTAGTATTTTTGTGTATTCGCTTTTTAAAAAATCCTCAAGAGATTCTTTGGATAGTTATGGGTTCTTGGCTTCAAAGGATTCTCTCACTGTTACGGAAGCACCCTACTGTAGGCTTCTTCATAAAACCTTTAAGCAAACTGGAGAACACTTTAACCTATTTTTCATGTGTATGTATTTATATTAGAGATGCACCGATGTATCGGATAATAATCAGTATCGGCCGATAAAGACAACTATTCACGCTAACGACCATTGGCCGATAGTTTAAAGACATCCAATGATCAGGGCCGATTATATCCTGTTAATCAAAAGAGGGCGGGAAAACACATCGATTTCATGCTATGTGTAAAGATGATGTCTATTGTGAGGAATGACGACAAAACTGCAGTTTGTAAGCTCTGAACTGATAAAATTTTACACCGGATGCTGCAACAGTGAAGCGGGAGTTTTGGCATCGAGTCAAATTATTTTATTTTGCCGTGCTGCTCGAGCTGCTCGTGCTGAATTAAAGCACCAGTACACCGTTGAAAGATTTTTAAATGAAAATGAGTTATATTGCACAGAAAAATATATTTGTAGATTAGTATGTTTCATATCCTGTTAATGTTAATATGAGTTAATATTATAAAAAAAGTTGATATTATATATTGCCAGTTTGATGTCAGTGAAGAAGTAGAAATGCTTTTGTTTGTGGTGAGTGAATGTAAAGAATAACAGGAGGTTTTTTAGATTTCAGTCAATGTTAATATGAATTAATAACATTCAATAAGTTAAGAAATCCTACTTTAATCTTCAGAATTTAGTTCATGTGTTAATGTTAATTTGAGTAATGTGTTTTATGTTTATGAGACCAGTTACTGTGAAACAACTTAATGAAATGGAGAGAAGAATGTTTTTATCTGCATTTCTTTCAGAATTGTGGAATTAATTATTATTAATTTATAAGAAGGGATAAAAGGCAGAACTATTGGTATTGGCCGATATCACTCTGAATAATCGGTTATCGGTATCGGCTGAAAAATTTTGTATCAGTGCATCTCTTATTTATACACATAAATAGGCACACCTCTAAAGTAGATCAGGTCAAAATGTTAATGACTTTATATCTGTGAAATCACTCCTTATCCCCTAGTCCAAAGACATGCGTTGTAGGCCGATTGGAATCTCTAAATTGTCCGTAGTGTGTGAGTGTGTGTACGATTGTGCCCTGCGATGGGTTGGCACCCCGTCCAAGGTCCTGCCTTCCTTGCAGGGTTCCCTGCCGAGTTCCCTGGGATAGGCTCCAGGCTCCTTGTGACCCTGAGTAGGATAAGGGGTACAGAAAATGGATGGATGGGAATGGTTTGGACTAGGCCTTTATTGCTCTCATTAAGCTAAAATAATACATGTAAATAACAATATAATAAGTAACCATAGTGTAAAAGTAAAAGCACTCAATGGCATGTCCCAATATAAATAAATAGCAGACAAAATTTAAGGTGAAAATACATTGGTTTTGTTATTATTATTATTATTATTATTATTATTATTATTATTATATAAGGACACTTCATTGAATTCGATCTCTTAGATAATAAGTGCATAGATCAGAGAAATTTGCTTCACCTACACTCTAAATTTGTTCCTGTTATAAAGTTTGTTTTTCACGCTCTGTTGCTTGTGCTTCAAATGTCTGCTCGTGTGATTATAGGCAGTGCACTTTGTGGTGGTGAGGGGAAGTCAACAAAAGTGTGTTTAAAAGCAGTACTGGAATGCAGAGTTTCACTTTGCATGATGTTCTCCCTTTCATCTGACTCAAAATATGTTCACACACAAAAATTCTGACTACCTGGCCTAGTCCTAGCTGTTGTGTTTGCTTCAAGCCTTGCTTCGGTAGCTGCTCGTCAAAACACTTTTTGCCCACATCATCAACTATGCATCCTCACTAAGTGTTAGAGCCACAATTAGCAATTTGCATGAATTAACAGTAACATACTTAGATGTTTCGGAGACTTCATTTTGCATAGTGAGAGTAAAAAGCACTGGGATCTGTAGTCTGTTTGTCCTCCATCAGCTGTGTAGATGCTAATCAGAATGGATTAGTGTATGTGTTCATTTGGTATTGTGACTGAAAAAATGTTTTCACATGTTTTCTTTCTGCTCCTGTCCACTATCTTGCTCTGAAACCTTCACTGTGATATTCCCGACATTTTCTCTTTACCTCAAATTGCTTTTGCTTTTCCACTCCCTTCTTATTACTTCATATTGTCTCCATGCCTCTTCCTCCCTTTCTGTCTCTCCTCTGTCTGTCTTCTTGCACTCTGTCCCTCTGTGAAGGCCGTGGGGACCTGCAGCCTCAGTTAGACAGTGCCATGCAGGATGTGAACGATATGTACTTGCTGATGGAGGAGACAGAGAAGCAGGCAGTACGGCGCGCCCTGGTGGAAGAAAGAGGGCGCTTCTGTACATTCATCAGCTTCTTGCAACCTGTAGTGGTGAGACTCCTGTAAAATAGCGGTTATTCTGCATACTACACACTGGGTGAATTTTAATGTGAGTTTACCATTTTGAACACAGCCAACAATATTAACTTGATTCCGTAGGCTCCCAAGTGGCCATACAGAGAACTGCACTTGAGCTAATAAAATTATTGAAACAATACCAGGATGATGACAGGGTTGCCCAGACGGAAAAATAATAATTTAAAGCTAAAGTACTGTGAGGAAAAAAAAGTAGCAAACTGGGTCTTTACTACCAGGAAGGCTAGAGAACTAAACTTAACATGCATTAGTCCACTTTAGTAGTGGCCATTTTATCTGTTATTATTTTCATCAATCAGAATGGAGAAATTGCCATGCTGGGAGAGATCACACATCTGCAGGCTATTATTGATGACCTCACTGTGTTAACGACTGATCCCCACAAACTGCCTCCGGCCAGTGAGCAGGTACAACACACTCAGGCCTCCAGTTCCGTATAGCAGTGCAGCAAAAGCAAAGGTTTAGCAAAATTTTTGAAAATTTTACGTTTTGTGGAAAGATCATTCTGGGAATGTTTATGGTCTTTTTAAGATCTTTCTATCAACATGTTTTAAGTGAAGTCTGAGTTTGTGCACAAGACTAAATGTGCTTAAGTATAATTGTGACTTAATATCACCAATATTGTTTTTAATCACCATTTATCACTAATAATATGTTGTTACATTTCACTAAAGTGGAACGTTGGCATAGTGAGAAAGGGAATATACATAAAAAATGTGATGGAAACTAATTAATGACGTACTAAGTACATGTTCCTGTATCTCTGTGTATTTATGTATATATGGACTTTTTGATTATGGTGCAGCCTCTTCAGTGTACTGTATTTTTACTATTATACACTGCATACAATGGTTAGTATATTTTAAAATGAAGGTTATACCTTAAAACATGGTTCATATGTGTATTAAGTGTATCTCTAACATGTCTTTATAGTAACTTGTTTATAATAAGCTTATTACATATTTAAACAGGACACTCATGGTTTCTTTATGGTGACTGGTGGTAGATACTGTTTATATTCCCCTTGTTACTGCCACATATTTACTATAGATTCCATAGTAATTAATGCAGATATGGCCATTATACACTATATAGCCAAAAGTATCTGGACACTTGACCATGACACCCATATATGTGTCTGCTGAAGTTGGTCCACCTTTTGCTACTATAGCAGCCTCCATTCTTCTGGGAAAGGTTTCCACTAAATTTTTGAATGTGGCTGTGGGGATTTGTGTCCATTCAGGGACAAGTGCTTTAGTGAGATCTGGCACAGATGTTGGGAGATTGCAATTCCAATTTATCCCAAAGGTCTTTAATGGGGTTGAGGTAAAGGCCATTCAAGTTCTTCCACACCAACTTTGTGTACAGGGACATTGTCATACTGGAAATAGTTTGGGCCACTTGTTCCAGCAAAGAGTAATCTTAATGCTACAGCATACAAAGACATTCTAAACACTTATCTGCTTCCGACTTTTTGGCAGCAGATTGTGAAAGTCCTACATTGGGGTGTGATGGCCAGGTGTGTTTAGGGCATGACATTGCTATGATTTTTGAGGGAACTATGTTACATGGTGTTTTACTCTTTGTTTTAACATAACAGACATAAAAATACTCAAAAAAAAGTTTATTGGAAATTGTGCTTTGACAAATATTTGGATTTGTCTATATTTCCCTATGTCAGGTGATAAAGGATCTGAAAGGTTCAGACTACAGCTGGTCCTACCAGACACCTCCATCCTCCCCTAGTAGCTCCGGCTCTAGAAAAAGCAGCATGTGCAGGTGAGATGAGGAGTGATCAGCCTTCCTGAGTTTATTTTAATGTTACTGTTTACTGTATATGTATACTTCTTTTGATTGTGCAGTTTTAAACCTGTAGTTGCCTTTAACTGACGTGTGAAATGGTGTCTGTGTGTGAGGGGAATTCTCCTGAAGTGGTGCTTGCATGTTTATCTACCTGCTGCTCGAGCCCACACATCTTGTTCATTCAGTTTCTGTATTTCAGATGTGTGTTAACATATCAGTGTGTGATCCTGTTCCTGTCTGGGTGTTCATTACAAACAGTGCATTACTGGCCCAGTTTGAGTGGTCATATGAAACCATAATTACATGTGAGGGCCTATTACTGAACGGTGGGCTATTGAACTGTAATAATACGTTACAGCAGATGGAATTTAACATGGTTTATACCTGTTAATTTTGAGACAAATTACTCTGGCTTGGTGCCAAGTGTTTTAGCAAACTGCACTGTAGCGAACAGTGGTAAAACAATGTCCCTACAGATTGATTGCATGTAATATTAACCCCATTTAATCCAATGGGTCTCAATTGTAATCATCTTAAAGCTAAATTATTAGTAGTCTTTTAATTTTCTTGTTAAAATAATAAGGTTGGAATATAAAAAAATGATCACTTATACTTTAGAAGAAGTCTGTTTCAGATTTCTATTAAATATAACAAAAGTCAGTAAGAAATGACACACAACAGAAGATGGTGTTATAGGAAAAAATAGGAAAAAGGATGTTGTGATGCAGAGGTTGTTTTTTCAGTAACAGCACATCTCAAAGTGTTTTATTCCTCTTGCATCACAGCAATTTGCTAATGCAAATTTTTAAGATTTATTATTTATTAAATAACAGTACATCATACATTTTATCTACATATAGTTATATTTAATGTGGTGTAGCTTCCATGAAGCAAGTTAATTCATGTTACCACTTATGTTATAAACAGCTATAAATAGTGGTTCCCTCACCAGCTTTTTTCCCCTCGTTCATAAGACAAACGACAAATTTTTGTTTTATGTAATTTTACCAAGAAACCACAAACCCATCTGTCCTGAAGACTTTTTTGTATCAGAGAACTTTACTCTGAGTAGTGCTGACACTGGAGATTCCTTCCAAAATGTTAAATTAAATGTCTATGTCATATAAACCTTTATACATTTTATAAACCCATTCTTGAGGACCGTCTGCTGTAGAAATCCCTGTGTAATTTGTTACTAAAGAAATGATAAAATATTAAAACACATTAATATAAATCCCTCCTGACCAATCAGAATCAGTGACACTTACATTACATTGTACTTCCATATTTGCATTATACAAAATTATAACGTTTTAAACATCTGGCAGTGTAGACCATGACTCAAAAGAGGGCACATTCAAGTTTCAGTCTTTCTCTCTTCACTATGTTTTGCTTATAAATGTTTAAAAAAAAGAAAAGAAAAAAGAAATAAATAATTAAAGTCAAATGGGTCTGATTCAAATATTGATTGTCGAGTTTCCCACCAGTGACATTGTGAATTATGAATAATAAATATAGACTATAGACCATTGGAAAATGTATAAATAACAATAGAAAATGTAAGATTTTAAAAACAAAATAGCTCTTAATTCTCTATCACAGCAATTATAGTCTGGAAAATCTAAGCTAATAAATTAAACTTAGAGAAATTCATTGAGTATTGGTCTAAGTTAGGCTCTAGTGTGTAGTATGGAGGTGCCATCATGTGCCCATGTATGACTGTATGTGTGTGTAGCCTTGCATGGACGTAGAGGAAGAGTCCGTGTGTGGACATCTACTGTGCTGTCCGTGCCAGGCCCTGTGTCCTATACAGTGTCAGCTCATACCTGGGTGTCTCCCGTTCTTACACTCTCTCCAACCTGTGTGTCTTCCATGTTATTCTCCTTCCTCCCCCTCTCATCCCCTTCATAAACATTACACATTCACCAATTATGTTCATCTCGCTTTTTATTATTTTTATTATTGCATCCCACTAATCAAATCACGTGACTTTCAATCAAAATGATGTGAACTCTTTGTCTCATCACCACAACATGTTCTTTATTACTCGCTTATTTTTACCTCCATATATCCATTCTTATTTTATCATGCTTCTGAACCATCATTTTTGCCATTCACACCTTTTTGAAATCCACTGCATGACTCATTAATGCTCAAACCATCCTGATCCCCACCTCCATACCTTCAACCCCTACCCGTCTATGTCCTTTGTGCCTGCTGTGCCTCCCTCACCCTGCAGCAGTGTGAACAGCGCCCACAGTAGTGCCTCTCGTTCATCGGGAGGCTCGCAAACTCACTCACCCAGTTCGTCCTGTCGCTACCGCAGCCTGGCACATCCGCCTCCAGGAGGTGCCCACCGCCTCAGCAGTGTCTCCTCCCACGACTCGGGCTTCATCTCTCAGGATGCCAACATCTACTCCAAACCCCCCTCACCCATGCCCTCGGACATCACCAGCCAGGTATCACAGCCTCACGATTAGAGTGTTACTTCTGTTTTAAAAGCAAGAGACTGGTGAATACAAGCGAATAGGGTCATTGACAAAAAAACTAACAAAACAATGATAACAAAATCAGTCAATCTTTGACAGTTGTTTGAATATATTCTTACAAGTATTTGTTGTATTAGAACTTTTTTTTTAAATAAATGCTTTTATTTATTTATGCAAATGAGGCATTGTCTAAATATGCACAAATTTCAAAATAATCTAGTCTTTTACTAGTAAAAATTAAATATTTATTTCACTTTGAGAAAGAGATCATTTCTTTATTGTTTAATCAAGACAATACCATGCACCGTTATTAAAAAAAAAGAAGCATTTTTTAGGGATATATGAGGTGACATGATTGTTCCATGTATGCTGAGCTTAAGATTTCATCAAAGTTGCTAAGTTTTAGATAATGTGGTGGTTGTGAGTATGAAAAAAACCTGTGAAATAACCATTTTCTCTTTTTTAATATTTCCATTGTGATAGTTTTAGAGAAAATATATTATAAATATTATATGTGACTTGTTTGATGAGCATGATGGAATTCTAGGACACTTTGATTGGCCTACACAATAGGCACCCAGAAATTCTACAGTATGTTGAAGGAAAGTGTAACCATGTATTAAAGAAAAAAGTGACACATGTGGCTAATGTTTTGTCTGGATAGCTTTTTGTTTATGTTTGTGTCGGTCTCCTGTGTTTCAGTATGTAATCGTAAATCAGGGCTTAAACTCACTGTGTTGGCTAAGATTTTACAGAAAGACGTCAAAATGCAAATGAGGCCAAATAAGCAACCATTTTCAATGTTAGATGAACAATGCTAATTAAGTGTAGTAATATGTACAATAGGAAGGATATGATATGTTTTAATGTGTTCTTGTGCGCTCTTTATTTATCTGTTATTTAGAAGTCATCAAGTTCAGCATCTTCAGAAGCCTCAGAAACATGTCAGTCAGTGAGTGAATGCAGCTCTCCTACAACAGTAAGTACACACACACCTGTACAGAGTTGTTTTCCTATTTTTTTTTAAGTACTTCCATTAGCCTGTGTGTTATTGGAGCTACATATTGACAGGGTGCTATGAGCATTTTCACACTTAAGCTTATTTCATGTGAAAGCTGTTTCCGAAAGCTGATCTGTGGTCTACCTGAAATCAGTAGTTTTCGAGTGAACTTAGGTAAGACGTGCCACATATGAAAGCCATCCGCTATTCAAGACAAGTCTATCACCGTAATTGTACAAAAAGAAACATTTTGACAATTTTAGTCTATTCCTTATTAAAAACCACCTGAAAGTCCCCACAAGGACATCTATTCCAATCATCATGAGGACTTTTGGTTCTCACAAATGACTACAACCTTTATATAAAAAGTAAAAAAGCACATGTTCGATTAGGCCATCCTCATTAGCATGTACAGTATCTTTGATTTTGTGCATATTAGGATAACAGTTTTGTGCCTCCATGGTGTATTATACTGACAAATTATATTGACCCATCATTTGCATCATTTCAACAAATATTATTTTATCCATCTACCTATCTATGTACCTATCTATCTATATGTGTGTGTACACAGTATGCATATATATATATATATATATATATATATATATATATATATATATGTGTGTGTGTGTGTGTATGATGTACAGTTCATTGATATATTCTGTTCACACACTATATGCTTCATTTCTTAATGTGTTCATAGAATGCCAAATTGTAGGTATGTCATTCAGATGGTAGCACATCCTAACACAATCCTTTTAATTATCACAATATCTCAACAATTTGTCTCAACAATCCTAACACCTCATACTTACTTACGTATTGACTTAAGGAAGTATTTTTGTTATTACAAAGTATTTTGTCTTCCTTCAGAAAAAACAACCATCTTTTTGACTATTTTTTGAGAATTATAAATAGATCTTTTTTTTTTTTCTTAACCAAAGTAATAAACAGTTCTTGGTAGTGGAAACAGACTTTTGGACCCTAGTCTTTAAGTCAAGTAAATATAGATTTTTATTCATAAAACCTTAGATATTCATTCCATTGTGCTTTTAATTTATTATTGTTCTGTAAGTATGGTGCAGTGAAAATGTGGACGGTTATGGCACTGTAAGGAATTAGTTGATGCTTTGACCTCAACTTATCTGTTCTGTGCCTTCTGACTTTTCTTGTCTTTTCCACTGAAATATTTTGTCCCCTCACTCCGCATCTGCTTCCGGGTCACAAGGTTGTAGGATTGCTACCTATTCTCATTGTCTGTATCTTGTCTCTCCATTCCGCAGTTTGGCTCGTCCTTCGCTACCTTCCGCCCTGCTCTCTCTCACACTGGCTCCATCAGGCCTTTCTCTGTCATACTTCCTGTGTCCCCACCCTATAGTCGCTCCCCCGGATCCAACACTTCCTCTCCCTCATCAAAGGTTCCTTGCTGGAAGGTTTGTTCCCATGGGCACAATTTCTTTGCAGATATTTTTCTTTTATTTTGCTTATACTTTTGCATTTAATTCGCTTGTCCTCAATAAAGCTTATTTTCAATTGCTTTAACTTCATTTCCTGCTTAATTTCATTCATTACCTCATTTTGCTCTTAACACAAGCCTTTTGCTTTTCCTCTATCCTGATTTCAAATCTCTGTGCTTTGAGATTTGATAAATGGAGTAGGCCAAGGATGGTACGTCCTTTCCAGTCCTTTCTGAGTTCACTCGATTCTAATACAAATGGTGCAGGCCAGTGCTAAATGCACACGTCAAGAGTATTTGTGTGAAAGGACACTCAAACTGCTGGATAGTGGGCAGGTTTTTTCTTATCCAAGAGAAAGTGGATAGGCTGTTTATTACCATGAAATAACCACACTTACTCCTTCAGGATTGGTCCAAGGCAGGATTGCATGAGCAGCCAGCAGTGAACACTCTCCAGAGGAGGAAGGAGACGAGAGAATTGGAATCATCACCCCAGTCTCAAGGTTATGCTGGGGTGCACCCTGATGATCCCCAGAGGCCCAGGATGACCCCTGCCACCATTGCAGCTAAGGTGATGTTCATGAAGACTATCAAAATCCCAATATAATCAGTAATTACAGTAATATTCTTCCCCTTCAAGTGAAAGTGCTGCATAGAAGTATGATCTTAATGACCTATGATGCTCCGGTACTCCTATACTGATTTGTGCAAGCACCTTGATTCCACAGTGAAGTTGTGAAAAACTACAACACAAGGCCCTTCAAACTCATGGTGACATAGAGGTGCATTACAGATGACCATTACTTTGGATTCATACAGAGAGGAAACCATCAAGGATCTCACTGTAGCGGACATAGCCATAATCCCTTCAGATCCATAATGATAAGCTGTACACCATGCATCTAAAAAAAAACATTTCTTAAACTGATCATTGAGTTGGGTGGCCTGGTGGGTGGTTGCTGCCTCACTGCCCCAGGGTTCCTGGCTCGTTCCTGATCTCTCCCCATTCTTTCTGTGTACTCGTGGATTTCCTCCAGGTTCTCTGGCTACCTCCCAACTCCCAAAAACGTGCTGATTGGGGAATTGGTGACCTGAAATTGACCATAGATGTGAATGAGTGTAAATCTGTGCCCATAGTGCCCTGTGGTGGACTAATGTCCTGTCCATGGTGTATCTCCTGCCTCACACTCTGGATGGCTTCTGGATCCGCTGCAGTCCTGACGAGGATAAATCAGTTATTGAAGATGAATGAATGAAATTAATGCTGACATTTTATGACCAAAAGTTTTTGGACACCTTAACATCACACCCATATGTAAATGTAAACACCAGACTGTTGTCACAAAGTTAGAAGCACACAATTGTATAATTTGCCTTTGTATGTTGTAGCATTATAATTTCTCTTCACTGGAACTAAGGGGTCCAAACATGATTCAGACATAGTTTGCCAAGGCTGAGGTGGAAGAATTGAGTGGGCTATGCAGGGCCCTGACCTCAACCCCACTGAACACCTTTGGCCTGAATTGGAACTGCACCCGAGCCTCCTTACCTGACATGAGTGCCTGACCTTACTAGTGCCCTTGTAGCTAAATTAGCACAAATCCCCACAGCCATGCTCCAAAATCTAATGGAAAGCCTTCCCAGAAGAATGGATGTTATTATAACAGCAAAGTAGGGACTAAATGTGGAATGATGTAGTGTATGATGTGCCTGTTTAATGGTAATAATTAGTGTTGATTCAAAATATATATTCATTATTCCAGCATGGTGAGGAGGTATCCCCAGCAGCCAGTGACCTGGCCATGGTACTTACTCGTGGCCTCAGTATGGAGCAGCAAAAGAGCAGCAGAGACTCACTTCAGTACTCTAGTGGATACAGCACTCAGACGACCACACCATCATGCTCTGAGGACACTATTCCCTCCCAGGGTAAAGCACATGTTTACCACACACACATACACACACCCATACCTCTTATAGAGGGATGACTGGAGTCCAATAGTAAGTCCAGGAGAGTGGACTTGTGGTCTAACACAGACATTCATTGGATAATCAAATTGGCAAATAAAACAGTGGTAAGAAAGCCCACTGACATCTACCAGATCCTGGGAAGCATTAGTGGTTGACCACTGATGTTGTTTTTGTGGTGTATCTCACACTGCTGAAAGTAGTCAGCACTTGTCAGAGCTAATTGAACATCGAAGTAGCCAGCTGTCATCTTTGCAGTGTGTTCAAGTGTAACAGAAGTCTGCAGGCCTTGGTTGGTGCCAATCTTTCCTATCGAAGCAAATAATCCAGATCCTGAAGCACTGACACAAAATGAGTGTATGCCAGCTATATGCAGTATCTCACAAAAGTGAATACACCCCTCACATTTTTGTAAATATTTGATTATATCTTTTAATGTGACAACAGTGAAGAAATGACACTTTGCTACAATGTAAAGTAGTGAGTGAACAGCTTGTGTAACAGTGTAAATTTGCTGTCCCCTCAAAATAACTCAACACACAGCCATTAATGTCTAAACCACCGGCAACAAAAGTGAGTACACCCCTAAGTGAAAATGTCCAAATTGGGCCCAAAGTGTCAATATTTTCTGTGGCCACCATTAATTTCCAGCACTGCCTTAACCCTCTTGGGCATGGAGTTCACCAGAGCTTCACAGGTTGCCACTGGAGTCCTCTTCCACTCCCCCATGACGACATCACGGAGCTGGTGGATGTTAGAGACCTTGTTCTGCTCCACCTTCCGTTTGAGGATGCCCCACAGATGCTCAATAGGGTTTAGTCCATCACCTTCACCCTCAGCTTCTTTAGCAAGGTAGTGGTCGTCTTGGAGGTGTGTTTGGGGTCATTATCATGCTGGAATACTGCCCTGCGGCCCAGTCTCCGAAGTGAGGGGATCATGCTCTGCTTCAGTATGTCACAGTACATGTTGGCATTCATGGTTCCCTCAATGAACTGTAGCTCCCCAGTGCCGGCAGCACTCATGCAGCCCCAGACCATGACACTCCCACCACCATGCTTGACTGTAGGCAAGACACACTTGTCTTTGTACTCCTCACCTGGTTGCGGCTACACACGATTGAAACCATCTGAACCAAATAAGTTTATTTTGGTCTCATCAGACCACAGGACATAGCTCCAGTAATCAATGTCCTTAGTTTGCTTGTCTTCAGCAAACTGTTTGCGGGATTTCTTGTGCTTCATCTTTAGAAGAGGCTTCCTTCTGGGACGACAGCCATGCAGACCAATTTAATGCAGTGTGGGTGTATGGTCTGAGCACTGACAGGCTGACCCCCCACCCCTTCAACCTCTGCAGCAATGCTGGCAGCACTCATATGTCTATTTCCCAAAGATTACCTCTGGATATGACGCTGAGCACGTGCACTCGACTTCTTTGGTCGACCATGGCGAGGCCTGTTCTGAGTGGAACCTGCCCTGTTAAACCGCTGTATGGTCTTGGCCACCGTGCTGCAGCTCAGTGTCAGGGTCTTGGCAATCTTCTTATAGCCTAGGCCATCTTTATGTAGAGCAACAATTCTTTTTTTTCAGATTCTCAGAGAGTTCTTTGCAATAAGGTGCCATGTTGAACTTCCAGTGACCAGTATGAGGGAGTGTGAGAGTGATGACACCAAATTTAACACACCTGCTCTCCATTCACACCTGAGACCTTGTAACACTAACAAGTCACATGACACCGGGGAGGGAAAATGGCTAATTGGGCCCAATTTGGACATTTTCACTTAGGGGTGTACTCACTTTTGTTGCCAGCGGTTTAGACATTAATGGCTGTCTGATGAGTTATTTTGAGGGGACAGCAAATTTACACTGTTATACAAGCTGTACACTCACTACTTTACATTGTAGCAAAGTGTCATTTCTTCAGTGTTGTCACATGAAAAGATATAATCAAATATTTATAAAAATGTGAGGGGCGTACTCACTTTTGTGAGATACTGTGTGTGTATATATATATATATATATATATATATATATATATATATATGTGTGTGTGTGTGTGTGTGTGTATGTATATGTATGTATATGTATATATATATTCTGTAGAATTGATAGAAAAATGGAGTTATAATATTTTTCTTTATTCGTGTTAAAATAAAATATTACAGTGCTTTTCTGTTTATGCATTCCTCTGTCTTTCTTATGCCCCTTCAGGCTCTGATTATGATTGCTACTCTGTAAATGGTGACGCTGAAGCTGATGGCCAGCCTGAATTTGATAAATCGTCCACAATCCCACGCCACAGCAATATTGCTCAGAACTACCGCCGCATGATCCAGACCAAACGGCCAGCCAGCACGGCTGGCTTGCCCAGTGCCATGGGTGCCCAGGGAGGCTCTGGTGGTGGAGGTGGAGGATCAGGCACTCCCGGCACTGCCACTATCCGCCGAACACCTTCCACAAAGCCTGGTGTGAGGCGCACCCTCTCCAGTGCAGGACCCATCCCTATCCGGCCACCCATAGTGCCAGTTAAGACACCCACTGTGCCTGACTCACCTGGTGGCTACCCAGGACCTCCAGCGCGTGTGGGCAGTGAGGAGTGTGTGTTCTACGCAGCAGATGATGCCTCTCCTGCTGCTCTGGAGTATGTGAAGGCTTCACCGAAGCGCCTGAGCCTGCCCAACGCAGCTTGGGGCACAGCGGGTGCTGAGATGAGTGTTTATGGGCAGCCGGGAGAAGAAGACCAGCTGCTAGCCGCTAACCGTCACAGCCTGGTGGAAAAAATTGGTGAGCTGGTGGCAAGTGCCCAAGCCCTGGGAGATGGCCAGTACCCCTTTCCGTCAATGGCACCAGAGGGCCAGACCGATCCACAGAGTAAATGTCCCCCGCAGGAAGGAGAGGACATGCTGGTATCTATCCGTCGAGGCGTCCGGCTGCGCAAGACCGTCTCCAATGACCGTTCGGCGCCACGCATATTGTGACAGAGAGGTAAATGAAGGTGCAGCATAAAAAAGTCTACGCTCTGCACTCTGCACGGACTCTGTAGAGAACCACCTACGAAAAGAAGAGGATAAAAAAAAATCAATTCAGTGTTTAAAAGAAGTCGTTATAGTAAGTAACGATCATGAGAAAAAAATAGAAGAAAAATTCTAAATAACAACAGGCTCAGGCCACTGTAACTTGTAGCGTGTCTGGACGCATGTTTGTCTTATTAACACTACCCATCATGGCAGGATAGTCAGGCTCTAGCAAGACACTGGGCAGATTCAAGAACAAGGAATTGGGACAGTAGGGGACAAGGATCTTTGAAAACACAAAACATCCCCTAATTCTGGACTCCAGGAATTAGTGCTGGAAAAGCTCATCTAATGAATGGAGGACTGTTGGGGTGCACAGTCTCGTTAAGACAGTTTCCCTGTACTTCACCCCACTGCCACCTCCAGTTCTGTGACATCACACTGCCAGCTGAAACAACGGCTACAGAGCTGTCTGTGATTGGTCAGTGTGGCTGTCAATCAGGCTGAAGATGAGCAGAGCTCTGCTGCAGGTCAGCTTGTGGTTTTGGAAATTATCTTTTAGCAAACCTCTGTTAGCTTGTTTGTTTAATTCTAAGCAAATAATCTTGATTGCAGATCCTGAAGTGGAAGGTGTTTATCAGGTGTATGTATTTTTTAGAACTGACCTAAAAAAAATGCCAATATAATGTGGAGCAATAATATTTCTGTTCAACAGTTGAAGTAAGACAGAATTACAAGAATAGTTTTTAATGCATGTAGGTGCAGAGGTTGTAGACAGGGCAAAGCCTTGGGTAATTTTGTTCTGGTTGTGATATTTGGGGAAGGAAGTGGAAGCCAAGAAAAGCAAAGAGGAAGCCAAGCACTTTGAAAACATAGTATTGGCCATTAGGGGTCAGTGTAGCTGCACTGTGTACAGTAGATGCTGAGAGGAGAAGAGCTGCTTACCCTAAAGCAAGGGGGCAAACTCAGGGCATGTAGGGCTAAAGTCCAGCACAGTTTGGTGATCTGTGCATGTTGTTAAAGTAAATAACATATTAAACAAAAGACTATTTTTAGATAAAAACATCACCTATTTACATGGCTGTCTAGAATCTGCAGAGAGAAGCAAGTGATATAGCCAAAGGATGATGAAGAACTGTCACAAGGATGGTCTGAATTGATTTAGTTTTTTATTGTCCAGGGTGGCCGATAAAAGTTCGTAATCTTCAGCGCTAACACTTGCGAGCTGTTTACCATGAGTAAACCTGACAGGATTTTTCAAAAGTTTAGGTAATACTGATAAATGTTCATAATACACAAGGCTAAGGCTAGTTAGCTGTCTAGCAAGAGTTACAGGATTTCTGAGTGGATTTTTAAGTAATATTTATAAATGTTAATAATATTTAATGCTAAATTAACAAATCAAGTCAAATCAAGGATAACACTGGCTAGCTGGCTAACATATATAACTTGAGAAGATATCTGAGACCTCTCTGAATATAGCTTTGGATGCCCACTCAGAAATATTTGAAGGGCATGTTTTAAGATCTGACAAGACATTTTCCTGATTTCCTGAAAACTGATTTAGTCATTACCAAGTGAAAAAGAAAAGAAGAGGGTTTTAAAAAATACCTACCACATGTAGCAGGTGTATGTGAGCAGAAAAATCACCAAACTGGACTGACCTCTGGCCTAACACAGCTATAGTTGAGCACCCCTGCCCTAATAGATGCAGAAAGAAATTACAAATGGCGTGGTATTGAAATGAGTGAAAAAGAAAGTGAATCAGATGTGAAAATGAAAGAGTGAGTTTGGGTAGTAAGTGATTTTTTTTATAACTCTTCCAAATTGAGAATATATCTTTTTTTTAATGAATTGAGGTGAGTTGGTCTCACCTTTAGATCCTGAGCCTCCAACCACACTGCTCTGACTCAGCTAGAAATCCTGGAGGTTGGTAAATGAGCTGAGATGAAGGCATAAACCTGGTAGTCATATGAAAACAAAAGGAAAGTAATTGTGTAGGGTCTGGTGTGGACCCACAGAGAGAAATGAGGAGGAGAAACACAGAAGGCAAAGGATGGACATCCAGTGCTTTATAATGTGAGCATTCCACTGCCTGATATAGAAAATAGGACATGTTATGAAATTAAACAGTGTGGCATTTTATAAAATATCGCATGGACACAGCGGTTTCCTGTGAGTACCCATTTCAAAGTGTGATGGTAAAGAATGCCTTTTGGAATTGGAGTGGGTAATAGGTGGCCAAAACACTGTTTTAGTCCTGTAGTATCTGTCTGTAGAGTGACCTTCTGTGCTCCCATGGTTCACTATAACCCCTGCCGTCTCGCATAGTTCTGTCGCTCGAAATGACCACTACATGTGCGACTAAATGGACACGTAATACTTATTAATATTTTCTGTTTGTTTTGGGATTATTTATTTTGCATAAATAGAGCACTCTGTTTTAGGAATGCCTGTCTTTTAGGAATTAAAAAAAGTGTATCTGCTTTGCAAGAGTGTACACGACTGTACCAGAAGGAATAGTGTGAGAAGGGCGTGAGACTGGCATTATGTGCCAGGTGCAATGGTGATCACTCCTTCAGGAAGTACAGTATACAGCGTTCTCCAGAGCAAAGAAGGCTGTGAAAAATTGCCTCTATTGTTTAACCTTTTGTTTAAAAAAAAATCACAAAAATGATCTGCTGTCATGGATATCAAACAATTGCAAACAAAACACAGGTTTATCGAAAAAAATCTTTGTTAAAAATAGGTATGCAATAATTATTGGCACCCTTTTATTCAATACTTTGTGCTACCTCCCTATGCCAAGATAACAGTGCTGAGTCTTCTCCTATAATGCCTGATGAGGTTGGAGAATACATGGCAAGGGATCTGAGACCGTTCCTCCATACAGAATCTCTACAGATCCTTCAAATGTCGAGGTCCGCACTGGAGGACTCTCCTCTTCAGTTCATCCCACAGGTTTCCTATGGGTTTCAAGTCAGGGGACTGGGATGGCCATGGCAGGATCTTTATTTTTGTGGTCAGTAAACCATTTTTTGTTAATTCTGATGTATGTTTTGGCTCATTGTCCTGCTGGAAGATCCAACCACAGCCCGTTTTAAGCTTTCTGGCAGAGACAGTCAGGTTTTCATTTAATCTGTTGATATTTGATAGAGTCCATGATGCCATGTATTCTAACAAAATGTCCAGGTCCTCTGGCAGAAAAACAGCCTCAATTCATTAAAGAACTAGCAACATATTTAACCGCGGGCATGAGTTACTTTTCCATATGGCCACCTCTCTGTGTGCGCCAGAACCATCTCTGGTGAACCCGATCCCATTTGAAGTTCCAGTAGTGTCTGGAAAACTGAAGATGCTTGAGTTTGTTTTGTTTGATGAGAGTAGAGGCTTTTTTCTTGAAACCCTTCTAAACAACTTTTGGTGATGTAGGTGATTTTGGATTGTAGTTTTTGAGATTTTCTGACCCTAAGACTCAACTAAATTCTGCAATTCTCCAGTTGTGACCCTTGTAGATTTTTTGGCCACTTCAACCATCCTCTTCATTGAGTACATTGAGACAATCTAGACATGTGTCCAGTGTGTTCCAGGTTGATTCATAACATTTCCAGTTGACTCAAACTTCTTAATCATTGCCCTGATGGTGGAAATGGGCATGTTCAATGCTTTTGCTATTTTCTTATAGCCATTTCCCATTTTGTGAAGCTCAACAACCTTTTGCCATACATCATAGCTATATTCCTTGGTCTTACCAATTGTTATGAATGACTAAGGGAATCTGGCCTATGTGTTACCTCATATTTTTACCCCTGTTTCATTGTTACCCCTGTTTATCCCTGTTTAAGTCATGGTTGAACAATTTCCTGTTCCTAGTCACTCAGGTGTACTAAAAAAAAAAATCAAATAGCAATGGGAATGTAAATATATTTTTCTCATATGTATTCATAGTGGTGCCAATAATTGTTGCACACCTATGGTTAACAAAGTTATATATTTATATATATATATATATATATATATATATATATATATATATATATATATATATATAAACAAAAGATCAAAAGGCTAAACAATAAAGACAATTTTTCACAGCCTTCTCTGCTCATATTTACCAAGGGTGCCAATATTAGTGGAGGACACTGTGGCTCTGTATATATAATCACATGTATACAGTAGGTACATATTCTATAAAAGGAGGTGGACAGTAACTGTACTACTTCACTGGTTAAAATAACGTCTGACACATTGTCCAGAAGTTTGGGAGAAGGGAAAAAAAATAAAGGTCAAGTCTAGTCAAATTTAAGGAAGAAAAAAAGATCACGTCTAATAATAAGTCTGATAAATTTGTTTAAATGTGTAACATGCTAATTTCTTGTCATGCTTATATTGCTCTGATATTTCATACTGACCCTCATACGAACCCATGCAGTGGGTGCGAGAAAGACCAAGGGAAAGAAGGATGAAAGGAAGAGAGCAGAGTGAAGATCTAATACAATGGGGATGCAAAACAGCAAAATATAGCAGACAGAAATGTACTGAGAGATGAAACCATTAAGAAGGAATGTTTAAATGGCACTTGGAGAAAACAAAATTTCAAACAATTGAAAACAAAACAATTAAAGAATTATCATCCTCACTGTTTCTCTCTATCAGGGGTGTCAAATTCCATTCCAGGAGCTACATTTTAACAGTTGTTTTTTCCTGCACAACTTAACTAGATCTCAATTATCTGATAAGTTAAATCAATAAATATACATATTAGAGACCTAGATACCTAATGAACTCATTCAGTACACAGACTCCATAAATGCTCCCATTCTAAGCTGTAAAATGAACAGATATCTGTGGACAAAATATAAGAATATTGTTGTGGGAAAACATTTACAATATTAGGGTTCTTTAATTGCATCAAAATTTAAATGTGTATCTGCTGTATGCTTGAGAATGTATTGTCTAGCAGTTCTAGAAGTTATTTAGAGATCTGTCTCTAAATTTTAGCCAGCTATGTTAGCTTGCTGGATTAGACTATTTGGTGAGATTATTTGATAAGCAAATAATGCAACATATTGCAACAAATAGTCACTTAGTGTGTTTATGAGTGTATTTCACATGATGACACTGTTTTACAGACTCAGATAGTGGATTTATTATTATTATTATTATTATTATTATTATTATTATTATTATTATTTATTTTAATTTTTTTTCCCAGAACAACAAATATACCTTATAGGGGTATTTAAAATAAGGTGAAAATCCTAAGGGAGTATGCATCACATGAGCTAGTATTGTGTCCTCTATTGGCTATATAGGTTTCTAATATGTGTAACTATGGTTGAATCAGGTGTGTTGAAGCAGAAAATCTTAAACTGTTTAGTGCTGTGCTCCTCGAAGAATGAAAATTTGATATCCCCCACAGTAACATGCTTCTTCTTCTTCTTCTTCTTCTTCTTCTTCTTCTTAAGCCCCCTGCTTGAAAATCAAATATAAAACTTGATAATTTGCCATTTTTCCAGTGAAAGTGTTTCCATCAGACTGAAGTGAAAGTGTCTTCCTTAGTGACTGATAGACAACAAGCAGTACATATGCAGGCATATACAGAAATATTTTAGCACCTAGGCATTAGCCTAAAGAACCCAGTTAAAATGAGTCCAGTGTATGAGTTTTTCAAATCAACCCTCGATTTGTCAACTATAAGCGCACAAATGAAAGATGAGCACAGAAGAGCAGTGTCTAATATCTATAATACTGCACTCACTATGGCTGAATGACCAAATCATTCATGTTTAGAATTTCACTGTATTTTTTCAGTGAATATAAGTGACTTGGTCAGGCATTTTACCCAATATTTTTTTAACCTTATGCAACATACTCACATTGTTTATCCAGCCTGTCCAAAAAATCAGCTTTCTTCAGCATAGTGCATTAAATTACCCATTTCTAATTTGATTTGCTTTCACACACCAATGCATCACAGTAACACAACTCCATTCCAACAGACAACAATGCAGTATTAAACTTGTGCATGTACTGTGCAACTAAAATGTGAACCAGAATTGCTAGAGGCAGTGAACAAGAAGGGTCTGTGTATAACTAATTCAGATAAATTGGTTGGAATCCTGGCTATTGGCACCACTGAACTAAACCGTCACTCAGCACACACAGGTGCAAACATACAGTTGCTGTATCACCTATCTCGGTATTCGGGTCACTCACCTGTCTATCTTTTCTTCTTCTCTAAAAAAGATCTCTTTGCATCATTCAACAATTCAGTAATTTTCACCATTGGCCTTCTTCATGCATTATTCATATGCAGGCAACAGTGAAACATCCATCTTTTTATACTATTATTTCTTATTTTCTATGCTAGTTCATTTAAAACAGCACGCTGATTGTGGCCGGTGTGGCTGAGCTACACACATGTTTCTGTATGAGAAGCTAATGAAATCCTTTTGATGAAAATTGTTATCTTGTGTTAGCACAGGTGACTGAGTGAAGATCTGTTCTCACTCATTCATAGTTCTTTGCAAAATCCATCAGTGGCTTGGGATATGAACTTTAGCAATCTATTCTACTGTACATCAACTAGACTACAGTCTGTAAAGCAAAACTCAACCTACATGATTTTGCTGTCATGCATCTGTACATACTTACACATTTCTTAATAATTGTGCTTCCTATTTTTGCTTGTTCTTTCCTGTTGATTAGGACTTTCCTACCTTCACACATTTCAATTAAATTGCAACATATTCTTAGCCACACAGGTGTATGAAATAACCAAATTATTATAAATAGAAATATTTCACAAAAACTCATTCATTACTATTTCAAAATGCCTGTTTATGAATTATCCATATAAACATTGCAACTTTCCATCTGTTTACTTACCAAAAGCTGATTAACAGTGCTAGGACAGTTGTGGCCATTAATGCTCATGACCTAATTTCCCCAGTGGTGGGAAAAGAGTAGCTGCCATTGTGGAAAAATGCTAAATATCCTGTGCTAAATGTGCTTTGGAAGTCTAAGAATCACTCAGCTGTGTAGAATGTCTTTCATCTGCTTGGCCTTGCATTGCTCATCATATTTCTGCTGAAGGCCTGATTTACATGTATAATGCCCCCTCATTCTCACCCACTCATACTCAAGCTCAGAAATATCAACCATCAGTGGACCCTATGCTTCCTCTTGTCATTAGCGCTGCCAAACAGACAGCGTGATGTAAGCAGGTACCATGGCAACCTGGCCCAATCTCTGAACAGCGCCTTTCTGTCTTCTGTATAAAACCTCTAAATTCCTTGGTTTTCTCTCACAGAAACACTTTCACTTTGACACTTCTGACCACTAGAATACTGCATCGATGTGACCTGACCTTAGCCACTGTCTTTAAATCACTTTCCTAGTTCTCATACTTGTGAAGAGAAATAAAGTGTGCGTTTGTTTTTTGTGCAAAACCCCTGCAGTACCTCCAATGGAGTCAAGTAAGACTACAGGTGCTTTTGTCTGCTTCTATATCTTTGTCCTTTTTTACTTTAATTTATTGTGTTGTTTTTTTTTCTTTTCTGAAGCTAATCTGCCTCTATTGCTGATGACAAATATTCCTTTTTGTAAGATTTATTCTCTTCATTTTGTTAACTTTAGTCACTGCTATTGTAACAAAACGCACTGTGATGATCCCAGTATTAATAAAAATTGTACTTAAACTGTGTGTGCATTTCTGCACATTGATTTAGTTTTCTTTTGTGTCATTTAATGTTTGCATGGAAAGTTGGAGAACAAATATCACAATGCAACTTGGCAAGCAGAAACACCAGAAAGCCTCATCAGTCAATTATGCAATTACTGAAGCACTAAACGTCTGAAGCACGCTGCTGAAATCAATCATGTTTAAATATGACAGAAAATGATTGGGTACTCTGTGTTCTGAGGGAAAGAATGATTTAATGTTTATGTACTATATTAAATAACCCACTCAAAATCTTGGACTAGCACAATTTCCCCGCTTGACATATCTATTTTAAAGCCTCAGGAATAAATCAACCTTATGAAATTATGTTGTATAATCAAAGTTTAAAAAAGGAAATGACTAACTTACAACTATCAATCCCTGTTAAAATATAATGGCTAACATAATGCAGCACCGACACTTCAGTGACACTGACAAGCCATGAAAAACATTGAAACCATTTAACTGTAAGGGGAAAAATAAGTTGAAGTTTTTTTGTTTTTTTTTGTAGAAGGCAGGGGGCACTAGAGACCTTCTTGTGAACTCCAGATGTTTGGAGCTGGATATTACTGTGTTCACTTCCATTTATTTAGTATGTTTAGGTTGTAATCAGTTTTGAACGAGAGTCTTACACATCAGTATACCATTAAAGTAAGTGATACAAATAATTTATTTGGCTGTTTTTCTTTTCCTTTTTCCTTTTTAGGATATGCCAGTCTCATTAGTGCAATGGATTTCTAACAACTCAAGTATCTTTCTATATCGATAATGACTTTCTTCATATAATAGACTTTAATGAGGATGGATCCTCTTAGCATATCGCCTCTCCAAAGACTTCATAAACCACATCAAGGCAGGTTTAATTAAAATGAAATAAGCCACAGATAATTTACAAAAGAAATTAATTCTGAAACCACACTGAAGGCTGAAACAGAGGGATGCTGCATATCAGTTTATCATTCTATTCTGTTCAATTAATTAAATGTGTAAAGGAACTTGTCCAGCTGTGCAACTGCAACACTACAGTGAACTCCTATTTTATTACTGACTCTGTCTAAGACCATTAAGTTGAAGCAACAGCTGGACTCCATTTGTATTGGTATAAAAATGAAATCTTAGGTGTCAATTACATTGTCTTAGCTCCAATTAATTTGCCGCAAAGCTGAATTCAGCAGCTGGTACACATGAATAACTTCACAGGTACATGTATGTGTAATGACACTGCAAATGTTCCCTAGTGGTAGTTTATTTTTAGTCATATAATATATAGTTACTCTTTATGTAGAACTTCAGGCTTCACAATTATATAAGGATTCACTTAGGTCGTGTCTCACCCCAAAATAGCAGAAAGTAAAATAAGCTGAACTTACATCCAGTTTCCCTTCCACTTTCCATACAGCTTCTGTAATAAAACACATATTTTGCATCATCTCTCTTAAGCTTCTTATCTGCTATACATTTTGGTGGTCTTATTAGGAAAACAACCATCCTCCATACTCACAATTTAAAGTAGTTCCCTTCACACCTTGTACACTAGAGGTTTACTAGATTTAATGAGTCTAGCCTTACAGAAAATAAGAAAAGAAGAACAGAGGAAAACTAGTAGGTTGGTTACAATCTATATTATTTATGCTTAAGGCTTCGCAACACTCAAGGCCAACCTATAAGTAAATGTTATTTTTCTGGTTAATAGACCTTTCCCAGGCCAGTGGCAAATAATGGGAGATGTAGAGACCCATGGTTCATCCATAAAAAGTGTTTCAGGTAAGGTTTTCCTGAGTTTTTCATGTCTGCATTTATCAGTTTCCTTAGGCTGGTTTTGCAAGTATATGTTTGGTATCTGTCAGAAAAACACACGCCTTGGTAGTTTGCTATTGTTTTGGAGTGGAGATCATTGTTCTTAATGAATAATGTTTTATTCAATAAAAAAGTAATAAGATAAGAGATAAGATATACTTTATTGTTCCTGAAGGTAAATTTGTTTTGGACTGTTCTGCAGTTTTACCAAACAACACAACACAACAACAACACAACAGCACAAAATAACAATAAAATAAACATCTCTCAACACATACTCTCGTGCAACACAACACATGCTCTCATGTACATAATACAGATACATATGTAAATACAGCCATTCACTCATTCAAGTCTACTCACAATGGTGGCATCTGATGGACGATAAAGCCTGCATTGCCCACATAAATATAAAATATTGCCCATCCCATATAGCCTACATTGCACAAATAACATATTGTATAACCCAAGTAGCCTAACCTTTATGGCCAACACCTACATTACATACATACTAGCATTGAGAAGCTTAATGGACATAGGCACAAATGAATGTTTATATCGGTTCAGCTTGCACTTTGGGACCCTGTATCTTCAACCAGAGGGTAAAAGCTGAAATTCTACTAGATTGTGGGTCAGATTATAGATACTATTTTTTCTGCCTGTCTAATAACTGACTGCTCATAGATTATCTGAAGGGGCGAATGGTTTTCAACCCCCATAATCTTCATAGTTGTCTGTACCTGACGGGCGATCTGTGATTTGGACTGCACTGTGAAGTTACCATACCAGGTTGTAATACCATATCTTAAAATGCTCTCTAATATTGCATGGTAAAACAACAACATACATTTTTGTTTAGCTCCATACAATCTAAGTCTACGTAAAAAATGCATCCTCTGTTGGAGTCTGGAACAGAGACTCTCAACATGGGCCCTCCAGCTGAGTACATTGTCAATATGTACACCAAGATACTTATAAGAGCAAACCTGACTAATGGGTATGTTGTTGATGACTACAGGCATGGGATCAGCTATGGCCTTTGGGTCAAACACCATCTTAGTCTTGGTTAAATTTAAAACAACCTAATTGCTGTCACACCACTGAACAAAATTCTCAATTTCTGTATGATAAGCTACTAAACTTCTATCCCTGTGCATAAGGCCGAGGATTGCTGTATCTTCTGAAAATTTAATAATGAAATTCTCATTGTGGAGTCTAGTGCAGTCATTAGTGTATGGTGTAAAAAGGACTGGAGAGCTAACACAGCCCTGAGGGGCACCAGTGCTGATCAGCCTGGGCTCAGAGAGAGCATTATTTACTCTAACCTGTTGAGTACTGTTTGTTAAAAAAGAAAAATACCAATTTTGAGTTTTAAAGAGTTAACATTCATATGTTTCAGTTTCTGAATGAGCATGCGTGGCTGCAGTGTTAAACCCTGAACTAAAATCGACAAATAAAATGCGTGCGTAAGCCTTAGGGTCTTCAAGGTGTTTGCTGACCAGATGTGTAATGCTGTTAATAGCACCATCTGTGCCACACCCCTGCTTATAAGCAAACTGAAAGGGATCTAAAAACGCACAAACATCTTGCTTAAGAAATTACATCATTATCCTCTCAAGACATTTCATGACAATGGATGTCAGTGCCACGGCCGTGAAATCATTATTCACCTTTCGGCATGTTTTTTTCGGTACAGGTGTAATTACAGATTACTTCCACAAGGCGGGGATGATATGTGAGTCCACTGACTTTTTAAAAATGGGGCACCATGCAGGTGTCAGCTCCTCTGGGCATGTTTTTAAGAGAAATGCAGATACTCCATCTGGCCCAGTGGCCTTTGTAGTGCATAAGTGTTTAAAAAGTAATCTGACCTCCTGGGGTTCTATCATCAGCCTTGCGTCCTGCTCTGTGACAGAAATTATCTCTAAAACATTCTTCCACTCAGAGAAATCTCCAGTAAAAATCATTCAATTCATTAGCTTTTTGCAGGTCATCCGAAGTACTGATGAATTTTTGAGTTGGTCTCATTAGTAATTACTTTCATAGTGTTCCATAGATTTTTTGAGTTCATTTCTGGGAAACTTTGTTCAATTAATTCATGTCGTCTCCTCCTGGCGTCCTTGAGCAAGTGATTAAGTTCTACTTGCAAAATTTTCAGTTGTGCTCTGTCCCAGTTCCTAAATGCTACTTTCTTGCAGTTGATACAGTCTTTAACCTCTTTAGTTGTGTATGGTTTGTTGTTAGGATATACAATTATTTCTTTCTGAGGTATAGGTGGCAAGGAAAAACTCCCTAAGATGATATGTGGAAGAAACTTTGAGAGGAACCAGACTCAGAAGGGAACCCATCCTCATCTGGATAACAATGGATAGTGTGATAGTAACAACATAATCATTCTTCACATTACCTTATCAAGGATTCTGTCCTCTCTTGTGCCACATTTAACATATTGTTGAAAACCTGTTAGTGACAGTTCCAATTTGCAATGATTGAAGTCCCCTTAAAAAAAAAATTGGGGCCTCCGGAGTGCGTAGTTACTGTTGGTGTACTCAGTCTGTGGTGTGTGCTGTTGCACTCGCAGCGTTCCCGCTAGGAGGGACATACACACTGCAGAGGATGATGCTACCAAACTCTCTGGGCAGGTACAGGGGTCCTAGACTCAAGAAGATCAGTTCAACATCGGGGTTACAAATAGCCTTATGCAGTGTGTGCTGTCTGCACCATTTGTCACCATTTGTCAAAACACAGATAACCCCCCTCTATCTTTCCCCGTTGCCTCACTCCTGTCGATGTGGGTTAGAGAAAAACCCTCCACCTTGCACATCGAGTCAGGAACATCAGGATGCAGCCGTGTCTCAGTAAACACCATGAGACTCTCGGTACTCATAGCAGGCTGTAGCATTGTTCTGCAGCTCATCCATTTTCCTTTTTAACGACCTCATGTTGCTAAGTATCATGGAGGGTAGCGGTGGCCGGTTACCTCTCCGTCAGAGGCACTGCCGGATCCCTCCTCTCCTTACCCTTCTCCAAAGGCATCTCCTCGGGGCCTGGAGTCATATGTCCTGAGGAAGGCCGGGGGATGGGGAGTCTCCTGTAGTGCGGAGGGCCAGCAGCTCGTCTCTGGTGTATGATAGCGCCTGGGTGTTTCCCGTTCCTAATGTTTGGCATGGCTGAAGGAGTTCTTAAAAAGTAGTAAAAGTGCTAAAATAAGTGCCAGTAAAAGTTTAGCCAGGGTCATCATTGTGCTAAGATATACATGCACACAGTTCCTCCATTAAAAATTTTTGGAAGTTTAAAATCCAAAAAACATAAAACACATTAAAACAACATTAACTGCACCGACGAGACAACAGGTCAAGAACAAGATACAAAAGGTCGCAGTAGTGCTGCGCCACGGGAAGTGATAGATAGAAAGAGGGCCAATAGTTGTAGAGTTGGATAGATAGATCAAGTAGAACATAATGCCTTAAATAGTCAGAGATAAAAAAAAAAAAAAAAAAAAAACTTTGTTTTATCCTTCAGCCATTTATATTAATCTGGCCTTAAATTGCTGGGGTGTGCAGAAAAAAATTTAGAAGTCAGCCCTGGAGGAAACTATATAACTACTGCATTGCTATCTGTGCTAGCTTGCTAAGATTCATTTTGAGCAATCGCATGAATGTGGCATATAGAACCCTGGCACCAGACCTCTTTACTTTTTGCACACTTTATTGTACTATGAATCTGTTATAGATTTAATTTAAAAATAAATACATTTACTTTCATTCTTTGCCCATTAATCTACACATAATAATAAACCATGGCATGACATGTTTTCATGTTTTGACATGATGGAAATATCTCCTTTAGCTAAGTATTCAGGTCCTTGACTAAGGCACATCAGATAGAATTCAGTTGAATCTTGCTTACTTATATTATCTTGAGATTTCTTTAGAACTTGACTGGAGTCCATTTGTGACAAATTATTTTGATTGGACAGGTTCCCTTTCAAAGGGAACTCAACGTTGCATGAACTTCATGCTGTGGGAAGCGCCCTCATGTGCAATCGGTATCTGAAGTCATGCTTGTTTATAGGCCTGCCATGGTCAGGTAATATGCATGACTATAAAATGGTGCCTGTAAACCATGCCATCAGATTTCTTTTCTCTTCTGTCACTATCCTGTGCAAACTGAATAAGCCATAGAGAGTTCAGAAAGTATGTTACACCATGCTCTCATTTTATTATAGCGGGGGATGGACACATTTTTTTGTGTGGAGTGTATGGGAATGGATCATGCTGCAGCAGCCCTCAATGGGGCTGACTGCACTCATTGTGAATGCTTCACCATGAAGCGGCTTTGCTCCCAGCTCTCGTGCTTCTCAGCTGAAGCAAGATGGGTTTTGGAACCTCAAGTCTCTGGGCCAGCCACTGTCAAGGCAGCCATCTGGCTCACATCCTGGGGGTCATGTATGGATCTGGAGGGGGATCCAGAGATGAGCAGTGCTCTATCTCTTGCTCTTTCCTCTGGATCTGATGCTTCTGGGTTTTGGAGCTCACGACGTGACTTCTCCCTCCAGTATAGAAACTCCGAGGAGCAGAGAGGGGAGCCAGTGCATTAAGAATGGAGAGCAGCTCTCGGTCCTATAAAGAGCCACATGAAGTGATCACTAGGACAGTCGAGAAGTTAAAATTAGACTGGCCTGGGGAAGAGAAAGAGGTTTGTGGCGGGCTGGATGAGCACTTTCTTTCCAGTAAAAATAAATCTGCCACACACCACAGAAAACTCCCCTTTTTTCCAGAGGTGCATCATGAAATATCGTGCTTCCGGGGAAAGCTGCACACCAGCCATGTTTATAACCCCGCAACATTGGATGAAAATCTAGGGTTTCTTCCAAGGAGGAAACCCTTGAAAGTAATCAGTGTCACACGGCGATGCCTATGTACTCTGAGAACTTGGAGGTGTCCCTAGTTTCTAGCCTCAGGTCACATTCGAGGGGTGTGTCTTTATCACAAAACTGTAATGTAATGAAATTTCACAGGGATCTATTGTCTCAAGCCAGAAGGTTGATTTCTCACCCTCAACCGGAACTGTGGAAACTGTGAATCTAGCCACTGAGGGGCACCCGTTCATAGAGTCCGGTCTCTCAACTGAGGTTGTAGAGACCATGCTAAACACTAGAGCACCATCCATGAAAAAAATTGTATGCGTTCAAGTGGCAACTTTTTGTATCATGGTTTGTGGAATGTCAGTTAGACCCAGTAAACTGTGCAATAGTTACAGTCCTAGAGTTCTTACAGAATTGTTTCTCAGCAGGGTTGGCTCCTTCTACAATTAGGGTTTATGTGGCTGCCATTTTGGCCAGCTATGCCCCTATTTATGGAGCCTCTGTGGGGCAACATCCTCTAACTTCGAGGCACCCTATTTGAGCCATTAGAGTCAGCTTCAGAGAAGCTTCTGACCCTAAAGGTAGCTCTTTTTGCTGGCCCTGACATCTCTGTTGCCCCTAAGGTCCCACAATAATTATCCACAATTCACAGTGCAGTGTAGACATCTCTGATCAAACTATGTGGAGACATATATGTGGGAAAGGGTTTAAAACATTTCTGAAACTTTCTAAAGCAGGAGCACAGTGGGCTACATCATGGTGAAATGGAAGAAGTTTGGAACCACTGGAACTCTTCCTAGGGCAGGCCATACAGCCAAACTTGTGACTGGGCTAGAAGGACTTTAGTCAAAGAGATGACTGAGAACGCAATGGACACTCTAACAGATCTTCAGAACTCCACCTCCACAGAGATGGGAGAACCTGCTGGAAGGACAACCATCTCAGAAATGGTTGACCCAACAGCAACCCAAAGCACATAGTCAAGACAGTGCTAGAGTGGCTTCAGGACAAGTCTCTGAATGTACTTGAGTGCCCCAGTGAATGCCCAGACTTGAACCCCACTGAACATCTGTAGTGAGATCTGAAGATGACAGTTCAGAGACACTCCCCATTCAGTATTACTGAGTTTGAGGGGATCTGTTCAAAAACATGAAGAAAAGATAATAAAGGTAATGCCACCTAAACACACAATAAAAAAAATTTGCTTTCCAATGCTTCCAAGTGTGCAGTTTTTTTCTGTCAGTTCTGTAACTGTTATGCACAGTATTGTATTGCAGATCTATTTACGTGCAGCTTAAAAAGGTGATTAAGCAACATCAGAAAAAAATATTAAACTGTGTTGGAAGTTGTTTTCATTGTGAAGGTTCCAAAAATGAAAGTCAGAAACAGCAAGGATCCTTTCTCTTGCTTACAACAGGTAATGCTGTCATGGGGGAAGTTGATCTAGTTTTGGTTTGAGGCCCAGAAGATCCACTGGAATGTGGAATAGGCCTGATTGATGAAAATGTGTTGGTTAAAACGGGTGTCCCAAGCAAACTGGATAATAAAGACAACTCCATCTGGGTTCATCAATAAGATAAAGGCCTACACAGAAAATAAACTAAATTGTAGTATGGCTTGTCACTGGCGAGAAACCATCAATGGATTAAAAGGGTCTCTTCTACCCTTTTAAAACTTATTTAAGGTTCATAATTTGCTGATAATACCTTGGTTGTATCTTAAATAAGCTTTAAACATGTACCTCAAACAACTGTATCATCATGTTTGATGGTGATACCACCTTCATAGGGGCGGCTGTGGCTCAGGTGGTAGAGCAGGTTGTCCACTAATCGTAGCGTTGGCGGTTCGATTCCCGACCCGCATGACTCCACATGCCAAAGTGCCCTTGGGGAGGACACTGAACCCCAAGTTGCTCCCGATGACAAGTTAGTGCCTTGCATGGCAGCACTGCTACCACTGGTGTGTGAGTGTGTGTGTGAATGGGTGAATGAGACAGTGTAAAGCGCTTTGGATAAAATCGCTATATGAGTGCGGCATTTACCATTTCATCACGAAAAGCAATGAGATGACCACATACTCATCATTCAGTATCAGTGGCACAGCAGACTTTCATCACTAAAAAGGTCCACCAATAGCTATTTCTTGAGGAGGGTGAAGAGAGCCGGAATGAGTGCAGCAATCCTTTCCTCCTTGTGGAGAGCATCCTTCACATGCTGCATCAAGGTGTGAAACAGCTGCTGAAAAGTTGTAGACCGGACAGCTTTTCAAGAGGAAGTGAAAATGGCCTTTGTGACTGGAAAAATGACTCTACCTTGAGGAGTTCACCCCAGGAACAAGAAAAGGTAGATCTATGTACATTTGTTCTGAGAACATGTTATGTGTTGTTGTTTTCAGTAAGAACACACACTTGTTTAGGAAATGATTAGGACTTACAGGGCATAATTCCCAGGGCATAATTCCTTTTATTAGTGTACTATACATCTGCAGTAATACATGTTACTGATGATTGCATATGTGCTGAGTACTGTGGTACTGTTTTTTTGTGTGTCATGTTGTAGTTTCTCTCTCTCTCCAGTACTGAACTTAATGCATACCAGCTGACTCTGCTTGCCATCAACTGCTGGACAGTCCTGAAGCCATTTGTGTTAAAAACATAAAATCTTGTTTACATATCTCCATATGGCCATGTGGGATTCCCCAGGTTCCTCCCACCTCCCCAAAACATCATAGTAGGTGGATTTTCTACTCTAAACTTCACAGAGATGAATGTGTGTGTACATGGTGCCTTGCAATGGACCAGCATCTCATTCAGAGTGTATTCCTGCCACACACCCAACATTCATAGGATAGGCTCTGGAAAAAGAAATGATGAAGGAATGAACGCTCTTTAGAGGCCTATGAACAAGTTGAACAAACCAAACAAATCCAACTTAAGGTTAACATGTTTCATGACACTGGTCATCAACTTTCTCAGTCAACCAAGTTTTTAACCCTAAATCAAGGTTTATTCAGCATGCACATGAAAGCCAGACATTTGCAGCAAACAACCAATAGCGTTCAACAAGGTGTGCATATTTCTGGTTGAAGAGCAAGAAATTATTATGCGGAAATATGAGGAATTTAAACCTACACTAACTGCAAACCGCAAATCACACCGTTGCAGCTGTCAAAGCTCATGAAAATTGCTGATTGCGTAATGCTTAAGTTTACTTTTATAAGCTAACAAGGAGAATAAATGGATTGAAAACGTATAACTATAACATATTAAATATAATATAAATGTCAATTATTATAATGAAAAATTAATAATAATAATAGTAATAATAATAATAATAATGGGCGCACGGTGGCTTAGTGGTAAGCAAGTTTGCTTCACACCTCCAGGGTCAGGGGTTCAATTCCCGGCGTGGCCCTGTGTGTGCGGAGTTTGCATGTTCTCCCCGTGCTGTGGGGATTTCCTCCGGGTACTCCAGTTTCCTCCCCCAGTCCAAGGACATGCATGGTAGGCTGATTGGCATGTCCAAAGTGTCCGTAGTGTATGAATGGGTGTGTGAATGTGTATGTGATTGTGCCCTGCAATGGATTGGCACCCTGTCCAGGGTGTACCCCGCCTTGTGCCCGATGCTCCCTGGGATAGGTTCCAGGTTCCCTGTGACCCTGAAGAGGATAGGCGGTATAGAAGATGGATGGATGGATGGATGGATGATAATAATAATAATTATATATATATACGTTTGTGATGGTATATTAGGACAGGAATAATGCCACCACATGAAAATATGTACCGCTCACAAAGAACCGCAAAGCAACACATACAGTTTGCGGTACAGTAAGAGTGGCTTCAGCGTGTCATATGTATATGTGCAGGTCAAGAAGCCAGCATGATAAACTATACCATCTGCTGAAAATCAATATCTTTCATACAGATGGTCATCAAGAAAAGCCAGGGGATTGTGTCTGTCCCTAAAAGTTCTTTCCCTTCAAAGTGCCTTTATTTGCGCTCTGAGCTACACAAATGGTGACGCAACCTCTACAACCACTAAAAGGTTAACTTTCATGCATCAGATTTATATCACTTTGCTAACAGCTGATTGGTCCAATTTGGGTTAGAGTTTTCTTACCCAGAATAAAACCTGCTCTGGAGCAGGTTAGCTGTGTGGTGTAAGTTACCATGGTGATGAAACACGCTAAAAATCAATCCACCTTGATGAGACCGAAAAACCAGACTTTGCTCAAACTAAACTAAAACTTACCTGGGTAGCCACCTAAACTGGCTTCGTGAAACAGGCCTCAGTAGTGGTTTTTGTATCTCGGTCTCCTCCCTCTGTTCAGTCAAGAATACCTTCATGTCTAACCACATCTTCTCTGTCAAACGATTGGCTAGCCTGCACATTAACCAGTGCCTAACCACCCGATTATAATTAATTGCAGCTAATGAGGAGCAACATTAGCATATAAATGCTCATGTCCTGGCTCATATCTCAGTAAAGAAAGAAAGATTCTGTTACTTATTACTTCTTACTCAAGCTATTATACATTGAAGACTCAAATTTCACATGAAACACTACCCTATTCTTTCTCCTCATCATAATTTCCCCCAAATTTTCTGCTTGTCTTTTGTTTCTGCTGTTCCTGCTGTTCTTATCTTGTCCTCCATTCATTTTCCCCAACTTGGTTAGGAAGAATGTGCATATTTGCACTTTCTAGTCTTACTTTGGAAAGACCAATTGAAATTAATGTCAATTTTGGCAACTTCAACTCTCAGTATCATTACTACACTGCGAAAAACTGCGCATATTTCATGAAGAAGAATGAGTCCGTGTTCCCTGGACATATGAACATATGTATATGGATGTATGAAACTGACTTTACATTATAAAAGGAACACTATGCCATCACCTTCATTGAATTAAATTTCTGCATAGCCCACAACACCCTCTACTATACTATGTACTATACTATGCTATACTATAGTGCTGGGAGTTCTTGTTTTTATGCATATCTCATACTAAATAGTTTTAGATCTTCAAATGAAACCCAACATAAAACAAAGGCAACCTGAGTAAACACACAATTTATTTTTTATTTTTTTATTGAATCAAAAAACGTCATCCAACACCTATTACCAATGTGAAAAACTAATTGCCCGCTTAAACATAAAATCTGGTTGTGCCACCTTTAGCAGCAATATCTGCAACCAAAGCTTCTGATAAATGGAGATCAGTTTTTCACTTACTTCTAGGACTAGGACCTACTCCTACTGTATGCTTTGGATCATTGTCTTGCTGCATAATCCATTTGTTCTTGAGTTTCAGCTTACGGACTGAAGACCAGACATTCTCCTTTAGGATTTTCTGGTAGATGGCAGAATTCATGTTTCCCTGCAGTTTCATAACTTTGGGGAATAAGTAACTATGGGGGCAAATATATTTTCACACAGGCCCAGTTGGTATTAGATAACTTTTTTGCTTCAATAAATAACATTATAATTTAAAAACTGTATTCTGTGTTTACTCAGGTTGCCTTTCTTTTTATTTATTTATTAGATTTTGTTTTCATTTATGAAACATTTTAGTCTGAAATATAGTATACACAAAAACAGAAGAAATCAGGAAATCAAATACTTTTTCACAGCAATGTATACTATACTATACTATACTATACTATACTATACTATACTATACTAAAGTACACTATATTATGTACGATTACCACACAGAAAATTAGCCCATTTAACAAAATCCATGAGAAAGCTAGTCCAAATTAAATCCCTAATATAAAATACCAAGATAGGTCTTTACCTTTTAGAAGTTAAATTGTGAGAATTTCTTTGAAAAAAAAAAGCACCCCAATAACTAGCAGGTCAGTAAAATTCAACCTCCAAAGGTATATGACACTGACAATTATGTAATATCCCACAGAACTTAAACCAATAAGCAAAAGCAAAAATATGACTGATGTACAACTAAGCAAATCAAAGCACTTATTTTAATAAAATATTGAAACTGGACATGACAATAGCAATATTTCTTTGAAAATATTCTTATTGCTGGAATGAAATTCCTAATATTTTAAATGCATTTTCATTCATTTGGGGGCCATTTTTGGCTTGAAATGCTGAACTATAGCCAAGGTAAGCCCATGCATAATTCTAGCCATGGTGGTGAGGATAAAGTTTGAAGACTCCTCAATTACAGGATTATAGAAATATAGACTGAATGGCTGTCAATTCAAAATTCTGCTCGAATAATTGGACAATTTTTGAGAGGACTTTACATTGTGTGTTTAAGAATCTCTAAATACTTATTTGAATCAAGCAGTCTTTTAGAATGTGTTTTTTTTTTTTTGTTTTTTTTTTTAGCACTGATCTCCTGGCTGCCCACATAGCTCTGCAAAATAAGAGAAAATTGGTGGCCAATAGCAAGAGAAGCACAAGCACAGGCAAATAAGTACAAGCCTCTAATGTGGAAAACAGGAGCAGCTGGTCCCATGCTGTTAAAAAGCACAGCTTGGAGTAACAAGACCTATTTTTAATCTATATATTTATTTAATATTCAGAGCAAATATGCAGATCCACTACATTCATCCTCTCTTACACCCTCATGGGAATGGGATGCTAATATGTGACTTAACATGTAGTTATCTTGAAAGGCCCTTACACCCTCATGGGAATGGGATGCTAATATGAGACTTAACATGTAGTTATCTTGAAAGGCCCTTGGTTCTTTTCCTTTAATGGATAACCCTTTTGATGGGTTTGACACAAGACAGAAAAGATGCCTTGCCAAGAGTAAGACGTCTTGCACAGAAAAGTCTTTTTATATTTATTTTGTATAAAAGACATGTAAAATAACAAAAAAGCTGAATTCAGTACTGAGTTTCATTACGTTTTACCCAAGTTGTGGTCCCCACTGGTTTAAATAAATTTTTTGGTGTAGTTAAGTGAGATTGTATTTGCCATTTGTTATTTTCTATTTCCATGAGAATGCCATGAGACATTGGACACACCCAATCAGTCTGTACAGGATTTCGCTGAGTTTTTGTGAGTGTTGCAGCCAAAAATGCTTGATTTTGCTGTGGCTTTTTTCAAAATATGCGATTCAACTTGCAGTGTTTTTTGTGTTTTTTTTTGTTTTTTTTTGCAGAAAACTACTTGAATTGGTAAAATTGCAATTGCACAAAATTCTTTAGCACTGCCTTTCGAAGTGATGTTTGTTGGTAAATGAGACCTTTTAGCTGTACTCATGTTCAGTGTATGTGAATCAAAGAGGGCTTTGGCTGTGTGTGTTGTGATGATGTCACAACACATCTTGCCCCAAATCTGCAGTAAATCTGCGCTAAAGTTAAAAAATTGCAAGCTTCTCCGAATATTGAGGCGTTTGCTTGATTTTCTGTGATTGCAAAATCGCTAAAATCCTGGAGGGACTGACCAATTGCAGATTTTAAATGTAAAATCTTGAAGTTTGTAATTGTTATATTAATAGAATCCCACTTAAAAAATAATAATAATAATTAAAAAAAAAAAAAAGCATAAAAGATGCAAATCATGGAGGAAAGCCTGTAGAGGATGGGGCTCTATTAATTCCATCTAAGTTAGTGTTAATCTACTGACAAAAAATCAAACAAACAAACATTGCAACAGAATATTTATGAAGTATCGTTTTAATGACATATGCACTTCTTGTAGGTTGTTGTTGTCTACATGACACCCATTTAGTTTAGCCTCACAGTGATCTATCATCTTTATGTTTTTTTTGGTGATTTAGACAAGAAAATTGCTAGTATAATTAAATGAAATGTGTTATATGAAATCTCTCTACCATGAGTATGACCTCTTTATCATGAGGTAAGACAGAGAAAAGATGAATCCTATAGATCAAAGCACACTAACGCTTGCTTATACACATTTCTCTAGACCTCCCGATGCTCATATAGTGCTAAGAAGCACACAATTTTATGTGGTTGTAAATAATGTATGAGTTGCAGTGAAGGGATACTCATCCTTCATATAATTGTAATGGGAAGTATACAAACAACAAGGTACTACTATATCTTCATAATGTTCTCTAGTGTGGGAGAACACTGCTCTCTCTGAAGAAAATAGCTTGCCTATGGGCTAAGATTTGTGTTTGTAATATAGGTGTTTGTTTGGGTTGGTATTGGTGTTTTTACTGCCTTTTTATCCTCCAACAGAGAATATTCACTTTTACACACCGTATGAATGTCATGTCATGAGGTGATGGAAATTATCTTCGTGCTCAGATGCTCCATTACAGTTAACATATTTTATTAAGTCCTGTTTCCAAAGCTTGTTCAGGATCTCAGAGTCTTTGTTTCAAAGTCTGCAAATTGCAACAACTTACCCTAGTTCTCAGGCCTTTAAAGAAAAGGATTGATGTTTGCTGCACCTGGGATGGAAAGCGATCATCGTGTTTGACAACCAACATCTGATTAAACACAACGTAGAAATTAATATGATTTTTCAGATTTTGTCTGATTATCTTAGGGTCTAACAAAATCACACCACAGACTTTATGCCCAGCAGTGTAGCTTTCTTTAAGATTATCTGATAACTTTCTGTTTTTCTCTTTCTCCTTCTCTTTTTTTCCTAGTGCTTTTGAACACTTATCATCCTATCTGCTCTGTGGCTATGATAAGTTGGAGTTACTGTGATGAGAATTTATGCTTTAATGAAAAGCTCTGCTCATCCAAGATAGCAGGTTCAATTATTATGCTGCCATACAAACTTCTATTTACTGACTTAACACAATCAGAGAAATGGATGATTTTGAAATAGATGGGATAAAATATAGAGTAGAAAATGAGCAAAAGAGTCAGCTTCCATTGACTCTCTGACAGGGTTTGATATTTTATGTATGAGAGTTCATAAAGTATCTAGCCATTTGACAGTTTGTGATTATATGTGGCCAATTGGAGTGAACTGAGGAGTTTAGAACTTGTTAAGAAGCAATATGGACAAGCAGGATGTAGATACAAGCAGCACACTCCTAATTTTTCCTCACTTTTTCTCTTCTCCTTCATCATTTTGCTTGACAGGATCTGACACTGCTAACAATAGTTTATGCTTTCACTTGCCTTTTAGCCTTGCTCTGTCATACTGCATTTCATATTCATTACTAACATTACCCTCTGACAATTCCTCCTTTCCAAGACTTCCACTGTAATAGAAATGACTCAGGAATCTTTAGAGTTTTATTAATGATTGTAAGATAATCATAGTGAAAGTCAATAGCGAGGGTCAGGGAATAGGCAAACAAAGTGAGCAGAGACAAATCCCTAATCCACTGGTTAAAACAAAAGTAAGACTCGGAAATCAGGAAAGAAGATATGCAGTACAAAACATACTATTACTTCAAAAGAGTCTCAGAATTCATGTAATATGAGAAAATAAAAACCCATCATTTCAACCTTCCTGCAAGGGAAAAAAAAAAAATGTTGAGCTTTCTGTCAGCTGGAAACTATGTTGTTCATCCTAGGAAAAAAAGCACAAAAAAGTCTCAAAGAAATATTTTGTATTTTAGTTTATAATGATAATGATTATAAAAATTCTCCTACATGACACAATTACCCCTCGCTATAGAAGTAAAAAGTTCAGGGGGCAGTGGCGAACCTGATCCAGCATCTCCTGCCAGAGTGGACTCGAAAGAACAGTCTGGAGGAGGAAATAACTCGGTGTGTTTCAGGCCGGATGAGTGTGTTTGTTGTTCCATGTCCAGCATCTAATAAGTTAGTGTTATGAGTTAAGGGTTAGGCTTGCTGGGTGACAGCTACTTCAACTGAAAAAATAATTACCAGGTGTAGTAAAGAAAGATTGCTGAATTGTAATTGACTCCGGACCCTCAGGATTGGATTTGGGGGTACACTGACCTAGACATTCAAAATAAGCATGCAGAGGATACGAGGTCAAAAAAGGCATAATTATGGAGCAAATTACATATGTTTATTCTGCTCATCCTATACTATCTTGTCTTTTATTTTTAGCTCTGCACATTTCTTGCTGCCTTCATTTTATTTTCCTCTCAACATTTTCTTTTCTTTTCTCACTTCGTATGGTTTTCCCATTCAACACCTCTTCCATTCCTTCACTTCCTCCACTTTCTTTTCCATCTTAAGCTCACTGCACAACTACTCATCTCCCTAATCACTTTATATAATTTACATATTTCGCACAGTAATTTCATTTACCACTGTTTTATTTACTTTCTTACAGCTTGCATTTAAATAATACAAATCTATTTTATATTTATCAGCCATGTGATCATCGTATTTTTTGTGAACATAATTGAATATATTCCAGTCTTTGGAAGCTGGAGCCAGGAGGCTTGTAAACATCACAATGGCATCTGGAGTCTTTTCAGATCTACATGAAAGTCATTAGGAAAGCTGTTCAGTGTGACATGTTCTCAGGCAGTGTTTTTGACCACTCGCTATTAAATTTATGAATTGGGTTATATTTCAGAGTGAACTGAGGATCTGAAGTAGATTGTTGATTCTACAAGTATTAATCACTGGTTAAGCAACAAATACTTTAAATTAGAGAGAGTTTAACACAGAACATTTGTGTGACACATTCAGTTGTACTACCCCTGGTAAAAAATTATGGAATTACCACACTTAGAGGATGTTCTAGCTTTTTTTTTTTTTTTTTTTTTTTTTTTTTTTTTTTTTTTACTTTGTAGCAAAGAAACAAGTCACAGATATGAGACAAAACTATTTTATTTAATAGCTGAACATTCAGGCTTCATAAAACATACCTCAAACAAATTTAATTAAATTATTTTCATTAATGTCATTTTTTTTCCCAAATCAAGTAGATTAAAAAAATAGGGAAACACTCAGTGTTTTGGAGAAAGAAAAAAAAAAAATAGAATCAGCGTATAATTTGCATTTCTAAAACAAAGACCAGCACAAATCTAAAAAATGCAAATTAGTCTGCAGTTAAAAAAAGACTCCTTACAGACCTTAACGAGCTGTTGGACTTTGCTAATTGAAATGAAACATGGCCCCAACAAGAGAGTTTTCAATGAAAACAATGGAAAGCATTATAAAACTCCCTCAAGAAGGAAATCCAACACGGAGTGTAGGAAAAGATGTTGGTTGTTCCCAGTCAGCTACGTCTAAAATTTGGTGCAAGTTTAAACAAAATGGGAAGGTTATAAGAGGAAAACATACAGGTAGACCAAGGTAGAAGTCAAAGCATCAGGATAGAAAACAAATTCAATATGCCTTGAAAATAGAAAATGCACAACAAAAACAAATGAAAAACAAATGGGTGGAAGCACGAGTCAATGTTTGTGACAGAACTGTAAGAAATCGATGGAATGAAATGGGATTTACATATAAAAAAGCAAAATAAAAACCAGCACTAACAAGGCTAAAGTGGGCTAAAGAGAAGCATTCATTGAGTGTGGCTGATTGGATGAAAGTGATATTCTGTGATGAATCATGAATCCACATTAGCCAAGGAGATGATGCTAGAACTTTTGTCTGGTGCCATTCTAATGAAACATATAAAGATGTCTGCCTGAAGAAAACAATCAAATTTCCCCACTCATTTATTATGGGGTTTCATGTCAGGTAAAACACCAGGAGAGACCTCAACAGTCAATGCATGGGTGTACATTGAAATTCTGGACACTTTTCTCAATCCATCAATAGAAAATAGGGTTGGTGATGATTAAGTCCTGCCCTGACCAGCAGTACTGCTCCCAGTCACAAGGGGCGCAGGATGCCTTCTACCTGCATTTCTCCTCCCAGTTGCCAGGGGGCAACCATTGTCATGAACTCTCAGTTTTCACTCATTAATCATTGTTGATTATCCTCACCTGTTTGTTACCCAGTTTAAGTCTGCACTTGTTCACTGTTTTCCATTCAATCTTGAGCCTATCTGTTTATCTAGTCTCCTGAGTGGCTTGTTAGCCATTGTGCTCTTTTGCCGTCTTCTTTTTGTAAGGCTTGGCTCCTAAGATTTGTCTGTTGTTGTACTTTGTTTTTGGATTTTCCAAGAAAATCTACTTTGAGTTTATACTGGTCTTTTATCCTCAGGCTTCAGTTAGCTCACTCCCGTAGAACATCAGCTCTGGGCCTGGGAGACCAGGGTTCAAATCCTAATGAAAATAACCTTTTAATGTCTTGGTCTGCATTCTGTTAGTTCCTGCTATATATATCATTACAAGTTCTAAATAGCAATGTGTGTACCAGTGGAAATGAGTACAGATCGGGGATACCACAATTGTCTTCCCCAATCCAATACCAAGTAACACCAAGACTGGTATCACAATATCAACACTGATACTGTGACTTTGAAAAAGGGGGGAATTTGTGAATTCTGCACTGGAAATTTGCAAATGTGAATATCAAGAATTGTATGTGAAATAAATAATTTGAGGTTGTTCTTTTTTTGGGTTCTCTTCAATTATTCACTTCAGTTACTCCAGGATAGGCTAATTCAGTACAATTAAATTATAAATAGTAATTAAATAACATGTACAACAGCTATTTCTTGCAGCAACATGCTAATAAATATCTAGCATCCATATTTTCCCCTTGTTCTTTATTATACAGTCCTTCTTTTCTTTTCATCAATATCACAATATTCTTACTCGTGCTCTCTCTCGTTTATGCCTACCTCGTTTTGTGTGTGTGAGTTTGACTGAGTGCATGAAACAGAGCGGTGGGTGGAGAGAGATTGCAGAAGTGTCACACAAAAATAAGAACCCACTATAGACATAGCCATTGTTTCCCACTGTCTCACTATATGGGAACATGCGTATCAATCCACTCATCCCTACAGTAAAAACAAACCCTTGACCGCAGCTGATTTCCACACTTGTCTGACCCATTTTATTTCCCATTTTCTTATTTGGTCATTGCTTCTTGGTATTGTTGACACACTTTTAAAATTATTACACACTGTACAAGGTAGTGCCAAACAAACCTTGGACAAAATTTTATAATGGACTGTGCAATAACGTGTTATTCATGTAAGATTATACAATGAAATTCCTCTAATATACCTGTGATTAAATAAAATTAATATGTACTGCTTACATCATTTCTTGGCAAGATCCGGGCTCATGCAGAAAATGGGCTCACATAAACAAAGTAAGCTTGAGTTAATAAGGATTCTCTTTCTGTCCATTAGCATCATTCATTTAAGATGTGTCATATTGTCAGCTTTCTTTAGTCACAATGGCATTAAACTCATTGCAGGTAAGCATGTCCCATTATGTCTCAACTCATGACCAAGAATGATATTATTATGGGTAATTTGTGTCTGCAATAAGACAATTGAGCTGGAAATTGTATAGCATAATGCCAGCTTTAAGCAGTGTGTGAGCTAAGCAGTGTAAGTATATCATGTTTGTTTGTAGGTGTATATTCCCTAGTTTAGTCCTTTGCGTTTCACCCTAAATTAATGGTTTGTGTCCATGAGTCTGAAAAACCACTTATTACATGCATTAAGCATGTACACCTTCATGCTATCTATCACTCACTCTCATATTACTGTAAATATAGCACCCTTGGAACAAATTGTGCTTGTTAATGTTAATCATCTTTAGCTCAAACAACTACTGAGTGTCACATATTTGTTAAAAAACAAGCCTATAAATGAGTGAATGATATGTTACCATGTGGCAGTGGGGATGTGGTTAAGTCTAGGCTGTGAACCAGAGTGGGAGTCATGGAGAACAACTGGGTAATAAGTGATGGTCTACACCTGTGTGTGATTTATGGTAGCTTATTTATGTGCTTCTTTGCATCTTTGGCAGGCTGCCAAGAGTCAGAGAGATAGAGTTGACATCTTCCATGGCTGAGCTGAGCTGAGCTGAGCTGAGCTGAGCTGAGCTGAGCTGAGCTGAGCTGAGCTGAGCTGAGCTGAGCTGAGCTGAGCTGAGCTGAGCTGAGCTGAGCTGAGCTGAGCTGAGCTGAGCTGAGCTGAGCTGAGCTTGAGCCATACGCGCTAACTGATTTTGATTTTGTATGTGTCCTCAATCCCATAATCTTTAATAGCTAACTGATCAAGATGCAACCCTTAACATGGCCATTGGCTCAAATCTAACTTGAAGGACAGCATGTTGATTGGTAGAGGTAGCTTAGCAGTTAAGGTCCTGTACAACCATTTGGTTGCCAGGTCTAATTGTAGAACTGCAAAAAGAGTTGGATTGCTGAGCACAACTATATGCTTGGATGAAACTAAACTCCAAATGCGGCATTGGATTCTTCAGTGCTTATGTTCACTCTGGTACAGATTTGTGTTATTGAATGCAAGAAAAACTGGCCTTGTGGTATTATGTGGTGCTCAGAGATTGCTAAGTGCTGAACTCTCATGAAAAACTGTGTGTACTATAGTTGGTAATAGAAAAACAACCTTGGTATTCAGGGCATAGGCAGTTATCTACAAAATAAGGCAAATGCTGAAAGCCTATAAAACAACCAGAAACAGCCAATGGTTGCACTTCTGTGTGCTGCAAATAATGTGGAGTAGGTAGATATTAAAATGGTATTTAATGTGGACATTAGTGAAAACAGGAACTGATGCAGTCAGAAGAACAGTGTTGGGGACTCACTAAAGTCATTATGTTATCACTACAATAAAACTGCAGTCTAATTTATAAATGTTGTGTACACACAGAAAGGCTTGTAAAATTGTGTATATCATTTCGCGCACATGCATCAGGATTTATAAAGAAATACCCAATATGAAATTAGACAGCACCATTTCAGCACTACTGTTGTGGACGGCAGGAGAGTGTATGGCCATGGGGTGGTGTGGGAGAATGGAGCACAGCTGGTGGCAGATAATCACCACGGCTCCTCACCCTCTCAGAGAAGACCGGAGATGATAAAAGAGCATTGCGACCACAGAAAAAGGAGGTGGTTTCTGTCTATGTGGTTATGCTGACCCCCTTTGTTCCTGTTCCTTTCAGACAGTGATGACAGTGATGTTCCCCCTCTGCTGCACACCTTGGTTGAGACCTTTCACCCCTTCACTCCTGCCTACAAGAGTGTTATGGACCTCATGTCACTGCCAAACACCGCTGCCAGCCTGTGCCACTCTGCCCAGCCCACAGTGATCACCCCCATGCTCCACCCTAACACATCCCTCACAGCCCACTGCCCTTGATGAAAGCATTTTATGCCCCTTCTACACTCCCATCCTCTCTTTCCCCTCACTTAAGGAAACAAAAGCCTTCTTAACCACCAGCCCCACTTCTGTCTGTGTTCTGCCTGCCACTGTTGCAAGTTGCTATACTGGTGAAGAATGCAGGCATGAGCATGGACCCAGATCCCCTACTAAAGCAGTCAAGGAGGAACTGCTAGTGTTCTGCAAACTGAATGTGGTTCAGCCACCCCTCTCCCTGACCCCATCCCAGTCCCTACCAGCAGAATAATGCAAGGCAGTCGGTATTCAATTTCCTGGCACCCCCAAGGAGATGGAGTGTGCTCAGGCTACCCTGACAATCGGCAGAGGAGAGCAATGAGAATTCTTCCATGGCCTCACCTGGCACCAGGGCCCTGTCAGCAGTCAAGAGAGGAGGGCCCAGAGGAGCCTAAGGGACCACTTCCACTGGCCAGGTATGAGGCAGAAGTACAGACTTCTGCCAGCAGTGCCAACGCACCTCCCCCAAGCAGCCCAAACCCACCCCACTCATTCCACTTCCCATCACTGGTGTGCCCTTTGAAAGGGTGGGCATGGATCTCATACGGTCACTCCCCAAATCCTCCCAGGGATATAAGTACATACTTGTCATTGTAGACTATGCCACCTGGTACTCCGAGGCAGTCCCACTCTGGAAAGCCACCTCCCATAACATTACCAGGGAACTCGTTCTCCTCTTCAGCCAAGTACTGATACCCAAGGACCTCTTAAATGGCCATGGCCACTTCTTTGGCTCCAAATGAACGTCTGATCTCTCTGTTGTTGCAGTTGTCTAAGCATTACTTGACAGTCTAGAGTGCTTTGGTTTTTTCAGCACTGAATACTCCCCAATATTGTGCCATTGATGTGTCTCATAAACAGTTATCAATAGCAAATATAGCAGCTACGTATGAGTAATGAGTCTTTATTGGTCACATATACATATGCACAGTGAAATTCTTTTCTTCACATACCCCAGCATGTTAGGAAGTTGGGGTCAGAGCACAGGGTCAGCTATGGTACAGTAGCCCTTGAAGCAGAGAGGCTTAAGGGCCTTGCTCAAGGGCCCAACAGTGGCAGCTTGGCAGTGCTTGGGCTTGAACCCCCAACCCAGAGTAACCCAGAGCCTTAACCACCAATCCACCACTGTACCTATGAGTAACACCCACTTTGGCAGATATCACAGCTTGCAAACGCTTTATACCTATACTTGTTTAATGAACTTTTATCTACTATTTCTTTCAGAACAATTCTAGTTCTTGTCTAGCATGCACAGCATGTTTAAGAACTACCTACATATTTTCAGTGATGTCACATGTTACACAATTGTTACATGACTGTAAGGGCCATTTCATACTCTCCAGCCAGCATTTCTTGAGGTAGTTCATGGTGGATAGTCCAGTTGCAGCATCTCTTTTCTGGTTCAATTTCTTGACTGACTGTTACATTTGCTGATATTTACTGGAAGCCATTATTCCATCTACCTGTGAAATGTTTCCTGTGCCACTGGCTGTCACACAACCCCAAAGCATAATTGATCTATCCCTTGCTTAACAGATAGCAAGGTGTCCTTTTTTTATTTATCAAATTCTGCTCCTGTGTTCTCCAAACATACCTTTGGTGATTGTGGCCAGAGTTTCATTTGCACTTCATCAGTCCACAGTACTTGTTCCCAAAATGTCTCTGGCTTATCTAGATGATGTTTAGTGTACTTCAGACACTGATTTTATTTATAAGGTTGCAGGTAAGATTTCCTTCTGATGACTCTTCCATGCAGATCATCTTTATGCAAGCAACACCGCACAGTAAAATGGCACACCATCACTCCTGTGTGAGCTAAACCTTCCTGCATAGTATTAATGTCATTTTGGGGGTTTGCTTTGCCTTTCAGTCCAGCATATAGGCAGTTTTAAAACATTTCAAAAGCATTTTTGGTCTTCAAATCTTGAAAAGCTTCTTTTTAGCGCCTCAGACTGCTACTTAGAAAATTCTTGACCCGCCTAATGAGTCATCAGGTTCTTAAGTACATAAACTAAAGTAGCTGTGTATTAACATTTGCATAAAAAAATTACTGTGTGTGTGTGTGTGTGTGTGTGTGTGTGTGTGTGTACACGATATAGTATAGTGTATATATGTTCTTCACAGGGTGTACGGTGGCTTAGTGGTTAGCACGTTTGCTTCACACCTCCAGCGTTGGGGGTTCGATTCCCACCGTGGCCCTGTGTGCGGAGTTTGCATGTTCTCCCTGTGCTGTGGGGTTTTCCTCCGGGTACTCCGGTTTCCTCCCCCAATCCAAAGACATGTATGGTAGGCTGATTGGCATGTCCAAAGTGTCTGTAGTTTGTGATTGTGCCCTGTGATGGATTGGCACCCTATCCAGGGTGTTGCTCCCTGGGATAGGCTCCAGGTTTCCCTGTGACCCTGAAAAGGATTAAGTGGGATGGATGGATGGATATATTCTTCACTTCTCTAACACGAGAGCCTTTTTGTATTCTGCTATATCATTGTCACCACTATCAATCACTCAACAATGATGGTGCACACCATATTTATGTATTCATGAAGGAATTTGCATTGGCCATTTAAACAAAATAGAGGGCAGTAACAAGGCTGTATAGGGGACTCATTCAAGAGTATGCTTATGAATGATGAGTATGATTTATAATGTGGAAATGGTGTTTTTATGCATGAATTTATAAATATGACTTTTTTTGTACATCCCCTGGCCATGTGAAATGGTCTTATTCATTGGCTGCTATAGAGTGATGCAGAGTTGTCATCAGACCTAATGATTCCCTTGGGAGGGCTAAGCCACCACTATTTATATATAAAAGCTTTCGTAGGTTGAATGCTTTTTTTTTTTTTTTTTTTTTTTTTTTTTGCTGCAACCCGCGTATTGAAAAATCATTCCTAGTTGAATTGTGCATTTGGTGATTAGTGTGTCAAGCACTTCTGAGCATTAGAATTTACTCCAGCTCTTATGTTTAGATCTGGTTCTCTGTCCTTTTCTTTGTCCACTACTTTCCCTTTTTTTCTCATCAGTTGGTCCAACATCAGCACTTGTATCACTGTCAGATCATTTGAATCACTTGTCTTTAAAGAGAGTGAGGAAAAAAATGCAGTTATTTCCTGTAATACTATAGATATTGGGCTAACTAGCAAGCCAAGATGGTAACATGTACCTTTACCTTTTATAATAAAACTACTTACTGAATTTTTTTAGAAAGACGTTGATAGTGTGTCCTGCTGCATATAACCTATATGGCCATCTATGTAGGCACCTGACCTTCACTCCAATTTCACATTTCTTATCCAGTGAAATAGCATACCTGCCAACCATCATGCATTTTTCGTAGCAGCTCCTAATTTTAACATTGGTGTACACGTGTATGAATTATCACTCAAAATACACCAAAAGAGCAATCTTTCCCTAGAAAAACCACCAGCTGCACCAACTGCCAAATTAATATGTAATAATTCTCAATTGGGCAGACGTTTTGAACTCTCTGATATTAACTCACAAACCTGGAAGCCCCGCCCTCTTTCCCCCATCTCACATTAGTACTATTTTGACTAGCTCCCTATTCATTTTCTCGCATGGAAGAACAATTACCTTTCTATCAAGGTAAGTGAAGAATGTTTTGAGTTCATTGATGGGTTATATTTCACATCAATATATGTTCCACTTAGCAAACATATAGGTAGCTAAACATGTATGTATATAGTCAACATCAGTGAACTATATTTATAGTGGATGTGCTGAAATTACAGCCGCCTAAAATCTTTGGCGGCAAATGGTTAAAAACAGCCCTTCTGGCTGAACATTTTGACCAAAAATTTTTTATATGGGCCTACAAAAATTTGTCAAATCTAACACTTAATAATTTTAGTGATTAGAAATTCTGCTTGCTGTCTTGTGCTGGTCAGTGCATATGTTTACAAACAGTTTGAACAGCAGCAGATTTTCACGGTTTCTACGATGGTTTCTAGACAAGAAATTTGTAATAGGACTATTAAAAATTGTACTGTTATATTTTTCACTGTTTACCAAATTTTTACTGCCCCATCACTCTTTGATGAGGTCTACACATTATTCTTCTTCAGGGTTCCCGTGAGGGTCATTAGACAAATTATTTGTAAAAGGACTTAATCGAAAATGTTTACTGCATTAGGCGCATTACAGTGAATGTGACAGAGAGGTGTAACACTCTGGTTGAATCTGTACTGTCAAAAAATACAGGCCTTATTGCAGTTGTGACTAGGTTAACATTGCATTCAGTGTCAATTGTCACTTGCTAATGTGACTGCAAGTTAACTCTTTTTACCAGAGGCCAAGAAAATGCAATTTCCTGCTGTTTTGGGGGTGCCCATGTTCAGCATTTAATTTATTTTTGATGCCACACTCCACAGTAGTGGTTAATGGCTCATATAAAAGTAGACACTCGGCTTTAAGAATTTGCATGTCTTTTTTATTTTATTTTTATTTTTTAAACTTAGTCTTCTAGGTTTAAATGTTATACTTTTACTGTGGCAATTGTATATGGTGTTTTACTACTACTACTACTACTACTACTACTACTACTACTACTACTTACTAAAACCTTTAGTTGTGCTGTCAGTTTTATCTCTTTATTAGTGTTTTTGTGGAGAGGTGTTATTTGTTTGCCCAGCAGGGTACTCACTCCCTTCCCATTTTCCATCACCCTGCTCACCAGCAGCTAAACACAGTCATGATACTCTACACACAGAGGGGCCGTTTATACGACAACGTTTACAACAAAAAAACGGAAAACTTTTTATGCGTTTTGACTGTTTGTTTACACGACAGTGGCATTTTGGGGCCTGAAAACGCAAGCTTTTGAAAAAGGGGGTCAAAGTGCAAGTTTTTTGAAAACGATGCCATTATCGTCTCTGTGTAAAAGTACAAAAACGAGAATCTGTGAAAAACCATGACGTCATGTGCACGCATGTTCAGTCTATAGGCACGCACACAAGTGCTTCAAAACAACAGGCAAGACATTCAAAACTATGATGGTGGAGTACAGGACTGTGTTTGACGCTTCTCGAGCAAAGTGTAGATTTACTGCATCACTACCACGACCACCGGAGATGCATTTGTTACAGCAAATGATTAGCCCACATCTACGCCGAGGAAGGGTATTCAAAATATTATCATTTTCTTTGTAATTGTCTGCTTTGTAGTATACAGTGCATCCGGAAAGTATTCACAGCACTTCACTTTTTCCACAATTTGTTATGTTAGAGCCTTATTCCAAAATGGATTAAATTCATTATTTTCTTCAAAATTCTACAAACAATACCCCATAATGACAACAAGAAAGAAGTTTGTTTGAAATCTTTGCAAATTTATTAAAAAAAAAAAAAAAGGACATTTACATAAGTATTCAGAGCCTTTGCCATGACACTCAAAATTGAGCTCAGGTGTATCCTGTTTCCACTGATCATCCTTGAGATGTTTCTACAACTTGATCGGAGTCCACCTATGGTAAATTCAGTTGATTGGACATGATTTGGAAAGGCACACACCTGTCTATATAAGGTCCCACAATTAACAATGCATGTCAGAGCACAAACCAAGCCATGAAGTCCAAGGAATTGTCTGTAGACTTCCGAGACAGGATTGTATCGAGGCACAGATCCGGGGAAGGGTACAGAAACATTTCTGCAGCATTGAAGGTACCAATGAACACAGTGGCCTCTATCATCCGTAAATGGAAGAAGTTTGGAACCACCAGGACTCTTCCTAGAGCTGGCTGCCCAGCCAAACTGAGCGATTGGGGGAGAAGGGCCTTAGTCAGGGAGGTGACCAAAAACCCGATGGTGACTCTGACAGAGCTCCAGCATGTCTCTGTGGAGAGAGGAGAACCTTCCAGAAGAACAACCATCTCTGCAGCACTCCACCAATCAGGCCTGTATGGTAGAGTGGCCAGACGGAAGTCACAGCCCACCTGGAGTTTGGCAAAAGGCACCTGAAGGACTCTCAGACCATGAGAAACAAAATTCTCTGGTCTGATGAAACAAAAATTGAACTCTTTGTCCTGAATGGCAAGCGTCATGTCTGGAAGAAACCAGGCACCACTCATCACCTGGCCAATACCATCCCTACAGTGAAGCATGGAGGTGGCAGCATCATGCTTTGGGGATGTTTTTCAGCGGCAGGACCTGGGAAGCTAGTCAGGATCTCAGACTGGACCTCAGACTGGGGTGAAGGTTCATCTTCCAACAGGACAATGACCCTAAGCACACAGCCATGATAACAAAGGAGTGGCTACAGGACAACTCTGTGAATGTCCTTGAGAGGCCCAGCCAGAGCCCAGACTTGAACCTGATTGAACATCTCTGGAGAGATCTGAAAATGGCTGCGCACTGACGCTCCCCATCCAACCTGATGGAGCTTGAGAGGTCCTGCAAAGAAGAATGGGAGAAACTGCCCAAAAATGGGTGTGCCAAGCTTGTAGCGTCATACTCAAAAAGCCTTGAGGCTGTAATTGGTGCCAAAGGTGCTTCAACAAAGTATTGAACAAAGGCTGTGAATACTTATGTACATGTGCTTTTTTTGTTTTATATTTTTAAATAAATTTGCAAAGATTTCAAACAAACTTCTTTCATGGTGTCATTATGTGGTGTTTGTAGAATTTTGAGGAAATAATTAATTTAATCAATTTTAGATTAAGGCTGTAACATAACAAAATGTGGAAAAAGTGAAGCGCTGTGAATACTTTCCGGATGCACTGTATTGGTATCCTTTTATTGCTAATAAAATATAGAAAGCTGCCAGTATCTCAATACTTGATTTGTATTTGCTGATTTTGTTCCATTTTGGTACAGTGATGGTCAATTATTAGTACTTAAAGATGCACCATTTTGATTTTTTTTTCTTTTTTTTTTTTTTTCCCAGTATTTAAAAATGAACAAGCCTTGTTAACAGAATTCTGTTATGGGGTTGAAGGCAGAAAAAGCCATTTCCACAATGAAAAAAACTTTATGCACATTTCATGTACATTCAATTATATTACATTAGAGACAGCTCAGCATTTATTAACCAAGATAAATAAGCTGAACCTATGCTTGACAAGTGTGAATTTTCAAAATTCCCTATGACAATAAATAATTTTCCAAGTCTAACCATCAAGATTGTAAGTAACTGGAGACAGAACTTTTTTGTACTCCATGTAGATCATAAACCATTGAAATTGTTTGAGAAATGTAAACGTTATTGTGCTTTTTAACCAGAAAAACCCCAGCTCCCCTGTTTACTTGTATATGTCTAGGCAGTCTTGTCCGGATCAATATGGTGGACACGTTGATGTGAATGCTTATGTGCACAGGTGCATAGTGTTTCTTTACAAAGAATATAGCCAACTACTGGCCTGGCATGCATAATACAGCGTTTTTAGTTGTTTTCGCAGATCCATGTGAAT